>NC_031770.1:7160283-7270299 GCF_001522545.3 Parus major | reverse complement strand
GAAAGAAAGAAAGAAAGAAAGAAAGAAAGAAAGAAAGAGAAAGAGAGAAAGACAAAGAAAAAACAAGGAAAGAAGAAAAATTAAAAAAAAGGCTGCTGTCAGTAAAATACTCTCTAAGAACACAATCACCAAAGATGGGGTTTGCCATCATTAAAAAAAATTAATCAGCAAATCTGTCCTGGGTACAAGAAATTTAATATAAAAGGGTCTGCTCTCATGGCTGAAGAAAACTGGCAGAACAAATATGTGTCTGTATCATGGCCCTAATCCAGGCTACAGATGCACCTTCTGACAGTGTTCCTGATGGAGAATCAAGGTCTCAAATAATAGTAATTTCTCCAATATATCACTCTCATGGACCTGCCCACTGGATGAACCAATATTGAAACCCACCTAAGCTGTCTAAACTCTCTGCATCACTAATGCACTTTTCACTGTGCTGTTGTACATGAAATTAAACCACAAGAGCTGGGCTGCCAAGAGGATGCAGTGATATATGCTTGTGCTTTCAGCTGTGAAACAATGAGATCTCCTGGGGCGGAAAGAAGGGGACCAGAGAAAAAAATAGGCAATTTACATAAAAATTACTGTTAAAGGGAACGAGTTTGATCCTTCCTCTCTCTTTTTTTAACACACAGTATATGTCCACAAGGAAAAACATCCTGTAATATAATCCTAATACCAATTTAAGATGTCTAGAAACAAAGACTTCCCTGACAAGTGAAGTACTGTTTAGCAGCCTAAACAAACACCCTTTTCCTGTCCTTTCATATAACTTAGAAAGTTCAAAGAAAAGGAAGGTAGGAGATGAGTCATATGTGGAAGACCTTACAATATAAGCAGGATTTGAAACAGAGAAACCTATCACTCATTTCAGAAACCACTGTCCTGTCCTATGGCACATGTTGAAACAGCTATGCAGTCACTTTCCAGCCAGAAATCCCTTAAGATATTCCTTTAGTAAATTTGGATTTGTTTTCACTAAGTAGCCCAAACTATCTCATGATTCACAATTCAAATGTTTTAATGTGCTATGACTTTTGGGTTTGTTCAAAGCATGAGCTGAGGAGGCTGATTTTGGCTTTATTCTGCACTTCTACTTGTAACAGCATAATCTCTAGTATTTTTAAAAAAAGAAAATTCATTATGCACACTTGCTTTTCCTGTGCTTGCAAACTTCTTTACAGGCCAGTATCTAATCAGTCATCGATTCAAATGCTGCAGTACAATCTGACATCAGAGAAAGGAAATCAGCATCAGACTCTTCATGTAACTAATAGCAAAAAGAATATAATTGGTTTGTCTTTGAGATGTAAAAAAGTGTGACTCCAATTAATTTTATGTCAATGTTGAGGAGGTTAAAGAAAGATATAAAAAATAGCCTTCACTACTGAGAGGAGTCTATGGGTATAAAATGAGGATTGGACACCCAATCCCAATCCCACTGCTGTTTGGGGCAGTAAAAAAGCCCCTCTGTGTAGAACCAACAAAACCTGAAGCTCTGTTATGCTACAAGATGTGACCAAGACGAGTGAAAAAGGGTCTGCCTCACTAAAGCCTAATCAGCAGGATGTTCATTCCCACCATTATTTCTTTACACACAGGGTGAGTTCAGAAGGTCAATTATTTTTTGTTTACAAGGACATTTACTCACTGCAGATTTTGAGTAGTATCCTAGTGCTCAGCCCTTGCTGGAATTTGCCACACAGATGGATCATGGCTCACTGAGGTCAGTGTTGGAGGAATATAATTTCCGAGTCAGGAATTTTGGGTTGGTTATGTCCACGAACCTGACTGGAACTGCTGTTATATCAACTAAATTGTGGTTATTTTATTGACAGTAAAAGTCCTAGTGAGAGAACTGTTACCAGACTGAAGTACACATGGATACTAAAAGGAGGTGGAAAGGGAATCACAGCTGACCTAGAATAACATAAAAGTTCAGAGTGGTTATACTGCCAAACACTTCTCCCTTGATGGAGCTGGGCACCAGCACAGAAATATTCAGAAATAATCTTCTGACTGCAGTTAGAGCCCCCACCTCTTGGCCAGTTCCATATGAGGATCAACATTACAAAGGGTCTAAAATATTACTCAAAAGGCAGGCAGTGTGAACACACCAACTGAACACATGAACCCAATCAACTCAAAAAGCAGGGCTACAGCACTGAAAGTTACTTCCACCAGACTCACAAGACAGCAGAGATGGTGTAAACCCCCAAAAAGACATATAAACAAACTCCAGAAAGGCAATGCTAGGTATCAACTTACAGACAATACACAAAATCACAGAATGGTTTTGTTTGGAAAGGGCTTTAAAGACCATCTAGTTGTACTCCCCTGCCACGGGAAAGGACACCTTCCACCAGACCAGGTTGTTCCAAGCCCCCACGAACCTGGCATTGAACACTTCCAGGAATGGGGCACCCACAGCTCTCTGGCCAGCCTGTTCCACTGCCTCCCTACCCTGACAGTGAACAATTCCTTAATAATATCCAATCTAAACACACTCTTTGTCATTTTAAAGCCATTACCCTAAAAAAGCAGTTGAAAAGAACAGAACAACATACCATCCTTATTTGAAACATCTGCTGCTTGACTTGCAAGGTCAATTTTCATAGGCTCCACAGAAGATTCCTCTTGCTCTTGTATCCCTACAATATAAGCCAAAGAAGGAGAAAAATCAATACTCACAGTACCTGATTAATGTCTAATTCTCAGACTCCTCATACCTGGCCTTTTTGTTTTCCTTCTGGCATGCTCTTACCTTTGTAGACTCCACTGCTGTATAGTGGCACCCACTAAAGAGGACAGAGGATACAGGGAGAACATGGCTTGAAAAAAATTGTCTGAATATTTGTAGCCAATTCATCCTCTTTTTTAACTGGGATTGTTAAAATTGCATCGTGGTGCATGCTTCTGCATCCCCACCATTCTTTTCTCATAGTTTTTAAAGAATCCCTTCTGCTCATAAAACACAATATATGATGGGGAGTTAATCACAGTTATAAAGTTTCTCTAGCTAGCAGAAAGAAAATAAATACAGTGAAGAGTTCAAATACACTGGGTAGTCAGACACAAACTAGAATATGTATGTAGGAAAATGCATTTTACCATTGTAACTCAACATTTTTTATCTCTTCTGCCTCAGGCTTGTCTGGAAGCTTAGATTCAAACTCCTAACAATATTTGAAAAGAAAACAAAAATGGATTTGCTGTTTTAGACAGAGTTCTACTATTCTGCCATTGCCTAAGAAGCCAGTTTTTATTTACATTCCATCATGCTACTTCTCTACTTCTGTGGCTGCTGTAAAGCCTGTTGCACCCATCCTGTGACTGAACTCTAGGATATCAGGTGACTGCTCACTAAGTGACCATTTGGGTGGTTATAATGAGACAGCAGAGTGTAGTAATATATTTCATAAACATTTTATTCTTAAACTGAAATAATGTAGTCCGTCCACACAGGTGAAACCTTCACTGTCTCTCAAAAACCTCTTACTTTTTTCTGTGGAGTTCTAAAGTGGGCTTTTTAAGTCCACTGGAGTGTACTACATTAATTTTGTCCAAAAAAATGTATCTACCACTGAAAATTTCAGCCACTTTTCCTTCTAATTTTATCTGCAAACCAATGGTATCATGGGAAGTTTAACTTTCTCTCTGCTCACTGTGATGGTCAATGCTATTTTCACTAGCAACTTCTGGCACACTACCTATAGAATCACAGAATCATAGAAACATTAAGGTAGGAAAAGATGTCTAAGCCAGAGTCCAACTGTTAACCCAAGACTGCTAAGTACACCACAAAACCATGTCCTCCAGTGCCACATCCACTCACCTTCAGAACACTTCCAGGGTTGGAGATTCCACCACTTCCCTGGGCAGCCTATTCCAATGCCTGACCTATGGTCCTACTGAGCTTGGGGGAGGGATGACTTTACAGTGATAGAAATGTTACTTATCACTTTAACAGACCTTACTTCTCATGCAGAAGCTTTCAGTGGATCACTGGTTTAAAATCATGTCCCCACAGACACAAACAAAAAGCCTTTAATCATCTGTGACTGAGAATGCTGCATATCTGCCTGAAATGGCCCCTTTGTGGATGTATCAAATTCCAGATGATTCTCCAGGAAATTCATGAGACTGAGTGTGGCTATCTCCTGTGGTTTATTATTGTACCAACATCCCCAAGATTTCCCAGTGCTGACCCACCTGTCTTTTTGGCTCATGCAAAAGATAAACCCAGGTGACCCCACACAAATAATGTGTATATGGCAAGAATTTGTCAAGTACAAGACTGAACAGGTGTTTCAAAATCCCTGCCTGACTTCTGGCAAACCAATATGAAATTCAAGGGACCATGAAAACATTGACTAATCAAAGAAGATACACAGATATTCCAATTGTGATACATTTTGATTATCTGAGGGATGCAGCTCTATGAAAAATAAAATTTTGAAAAATCTCAGAATAATTAGGCAGGCTGGGAAGAAGCTTAAAAACCATGTAGTTCCAATCCTCCTGCCACAGGCAGGGATACCTTCCACCAGACCAGGTTGTTCCAAGCCTCATCCAACCTGGCCTTGAACACTTCAAGAGATGGGCAATGACAGCTTCAAAAGGCAATATGTGCCAGGGCCTCACCACCCTCTGAGAAAAGAATTTTCTCCTAATATCCAGTCTTAAACCTACTGTTTCACATTAAAACCATTTCCCCTTGTGCTGTTGACTGTCTCTACTTGAGTGCAGTGGGTGCAGCCCTACCCACCAAGACACCAGGATGTCTGATGTAGGTATTTGGGATGTCTGCTAAACACCAACATGCTCCAACTAGCTGCTGCTGCCTCTGAATCTGACTTTGACCCCTTTAAACCACCATCTATTAACCAAATAAAGGAGATATGATATGGCAGGTTATGTCTTGCCTCCCAGTTTCTCCCCTTGTCTCTCCCTGAAGATGACCACATGAAGTTCCAAGCCCTTATCACCAGATCTTTAACTAGCCAGCATGCCTGGCTTTGCCACGCTGCTGAAAGGTTTCTCACTTTCCATTTCAGAAATCTCTCATGCAGCTGACAGGTGCAAAGGTTTATTGGCATAGTGAGAGGTGATGATGGAGCCTAATGAAAGAGAATTTTATGGACACATGTGCATGTGTAAATTTCTGCACATGTGCTTTGTTCCAGTTGTCTCCCATTTGCAGTGATCCCATCAGGCATGGGATGGGGGATGGCAAGCCTAGAAAGAGTAACAACAGCATAGACAGATCTGCAAAATTACTTTTTTCAGAGGTTTAGAATCATAAATACTGTCAGAAGGGTTGCTTTTGTTCCGCTTTTTCACCTTTTCCCACATTTAAAACCCTGATTCCCCGTCTTTTCTGGGAGGGAATTGTTACAGCATCAGTGGTTTTTACACTGAGAGTTTATTATTGGATACTGTCAGCAAGAAAATTACTGGGGAACAATGACCAGGGCCAAACAAGACAGAAGATATTTTGAACTTTTACGAAGCTGAGCACCACTACAAAGCTTGGGAGGAGGTTTGCACAGTTTAACATCTCATTTTTGGAAAGAATTACAAATTCAGTTAATATAAATTTAATTTCTTTCTTCATTATTACTGTGGGATGGACACAGGAACATTCACTATACTGCCATGCATGTGGAAAGGGTATTATCCAAAATAACTTCCCTGCTGTGCAGTCAATTCAAGTTCACTCTGAGATCAGCCCAATTCACATAAATAGCAGAATTTGATCAATACCAGAAACTGCCTTGACAACCAATTTATTCATGAGGCCTCTCCCTCGATTTAATTCCTTCAGGTTAAGGCACAAACAAGCAAAAGGTTTCAGGTCTCCATGCAGGAGCTGAGGGTTCCTGAAGGGGAGGGAGCCCAGGAGATACTGCTTTCAATATCAATTCCCATTTCCAATTGTGCTCCTGCCAGAGCTCATTACCTGAACCCTTTGCCAACTGGTTACACAACCAGCCCTGCACTAAGAAACAATGGGCTGCTGGCATGGGCAAGCAGGGCTCCCAGCCTTTTCCAATGCATAAAACAAGTATATAACAGGAAGATGGAAATCTCTGCTCTTTTTTCATCTTTGCTTTCCCCCCCTTAATAGTAATTAGTAAAATTGAAGTAATGTTTCACGTGCTTGATAGCAAAAGATTTTAAAATCATAGAAAATTCGGGGAGCTAGGAAGAAAGTTAGGTTTGGCAAACCCTGGGAAAATGTTAAATGTTAAACCTCATGCTTGCTAAGATCATGTGAAACTGCACCTGTGTAATCAGTATATGATAAATGATACAATTGTTAGATGTGACTAGATATAATTATTGTTTAAAGAATCATGAGAAACTATGTTGGGGTTTGAGGGGGATCATGAGAAATCCATGCTTGGGTAAAATCAATGCATACAATAGAACAATGTAAGTTTAATAATTAATATGTAAGTTATATAATGACAGAGTATAAAAACATGTTCAGCTCAAAACCAAGATGGGTCAGATTTGGGTCTGTGTACCCCTGACACCCAGAGCTCTTCAACAGAGCACCTTCATATAATCATTCTGTGGTTATGTGTTCCTGAATGCTAACATGCTTACAGCTAATACACCATTTCCTCTAGAGAAAGATGATTTTTTTCCCCCCTAGATTCACGTGCTGTTTACAAGACTAACATGAAACTCTTGTGGTAGCTCTTGCTACCTTAGCATTGATTTTTAAAATTGCCCAAATATAGAGGTTAGACATCTGTTTTCCAAACCCCCAATAAATTCTAACAAGTGAAAAGTGTAACCCTTGTCTTCCTCATCATCCTCCTTCTCCCTTTGCACAAGGTTTACATCTTTTTCAAGCAACAAAAGCAGGCAACAATGCAGGCTTAGAATCTGTAACAGCCCAGGAACTGAGTTTCTGCTCTGAGCTGCCTACCTTAAGGATTTATTTCTCTTTGATGAGTCTCAAGGGGGGTTCTCTTGGCAGAGCCCAGCCTTTGAGACCAGCCTTGGCATTCAGTGTGGGTCAGGGACGTCAAGTGAGCTCTGAACCAGGAACCTGGGTTCCTGCTATTAGTTTCTAGCTTGTTAATAATGTCAGAGACCCCCTTTAAGACAAACAGAAGAACAAGTTTCATGTGTAATTTAGTTCTGCCAGTGTTATCACATGCTCCGTTTTTGCCCAATTTTACAAGTCTTGTAATAAGTGGGAAATCCTGGCCCTAAGATAATTCTGAATATTTGAGAGAGAAAAGAGTTGTCAATACTACAACAATCCAGAAAACTACTATTTTTACAGGCAAAATGGCAATGCTGTTATTCCCATAGCTGGTCTGCTCTGCAATTTTGGGTGCTGCCACAGGAATTCAAATAAAATACTATTCTGCCTATGGACAATGTTTAACCTGACAAAATTCATTAGCTGTAAATTATTTGTAGAGCAGTTTCTTCTACTCGTGTTACATACTTTGAAAAAATAACCTCTGCCATTATGCAATATGAAAACCATGTTACAGCTATTCTGAACAATCCAGATTTCTCCAATTCATAACCACTGAATAAATTTCATTGTTTTGAGTTTAGCTGTAAATATGCTTCCCCCAATCATGAGACTCTGAGAGAGTCAAGCACATTAAAAAAGAACAAATTCAAATTTCTGTTTAAAATTGGAACACACCATTTTTCATCTGCAGTAACAAAAACAAAACAGACCAACCAACCAAACAAAACACAATAAAACCCAAAAAAATATCCCCAAACCCAAAAACCAGACAAAATTCTTCTGACCAACAGCTGCATTGTCTTATCTGTCAAAACCAGTTCTCATTTTCTTGCTCTGCAAATAGCCGGAGTTGTTTTTTCCCTTCTTTCCAGTCATTTCACTGTAGCACTTTGCTAATGTGACTGTCAAGCCTTCATGTACTTTGTTTACTGCTGTACTTTAGTAACATTATAAATGCTGCCTCATTTAGAAACTGAAGCTGTCTGTGATTCAAGGATTCTGTTTGACTCCTGTTTGAAATCTATCTGGGATGACTGACCCTTTTAATCACACCAGATTCTACCACATCAAATATTTGTGCTGTCTTCTTGTATGGCTCTACAGGTATAAGCACCCAACCTGCTGCTCTTGGAGCTCTAAGAAAAAACAACAGCAATCATTTTCCATCTGTGCTTCATTGTGTTTGAGCTGGAGGGCAGTTTTCTGCCTTGCTATCCTTCTGCAATGCACAGGTCAAGCTGGATAGTTCAGAATTGTCAGGAATGGCACTGCCACCACCATGCCTCTTGCTATTCAGGGTGGCTCACTAAATAACAAACATTTCCATCTGTTTTATCAGGAATATTACACCTCAATCAACCACCACCCTGTACCCAGCAATTATGCACCACAGAGATGACAGAAAACTCAAGGATGCAGATTTACAGCTTTGCTGGGCTTCTCAAGGCACTGAGTGAGCATCATGCTGGATTTGTGTTGCAGCCCCTTCATTGTTAAATGGAGTATGTACCCTCCTTTTTGGCATTTTGTCTTTGTTTTCCAGAGTAACAAAGTGATGAATCTCCCTGTCCCTCCAGCACAATGTGTGTCAGCTCAGCTCTCTGTGTCTGTGCACACAACTGCACCTAAAGGCATTGTGCTGCTCCCAGACACTGTTATTCCCAGCTCAAGCTGAATGGCATTTTTTAAAAAAATGCAATTTAAAAGTGTCTAAGATCTGCTTTTCCTTATCCCTTTCCAGCCCTTTATTAAACATACTGTTAGCAAATCTCATTGTGCCTACCAGTCTCCAAAGGTGGGAATAGGAGGCTAGTGAGGATTGTCACCCAGCAATATGGTACATAAGAGCCACACAAATTTGGCACATCTAAAATCACTCTTCTCCATCAGAAGCATTTTGTGTATTTTGTCTCTGTCTAAAAACAAGATAAACATGCACACAGCAGGCTCTTGATGAATACAAGGTACATTAAGAAAAGCCTTTTTGATTTTTCTTTTTTTTTCCTGGAAAATGTGTAAAAGACCATGTCATTATTTTCCAGATGTTCTTTTTGAGAAACCTGTCATCAGAGAAGAAGCCTGCAGCATAAAATGTTTGAAATGGAGCACCCAGAAAATGTCATCTCATCCCTCAATCCCTGGCTGCTAACACAACTAAATGTTGCCTGGTTGTGATCAAACTAGTAGATCACCTGTCCTGAATGGCTTCCAAAGCACTTGTGCACCAACCCTACCTACAAATAAGGCAGATAGCATGCTCAGTAGCATTATGACAAGGGAAGGGAACAGGAATTGTATGACTATTTACCTCTCTTTCCCATTCTGTCATTTTTCCCTGCTGTTTATAAAAGTCAGGAGTGATTTGGTTCAGTTCCTGATCACTACCTGCCTCATCCTAAAAACTGTCGGTGTGAGGAATTAGTGCACTAGGGGACCCTTTTGTGGAAGCCTCAGGACATCTACATATTTCCTAATGCACACCTTTTATCAGAGGGAATGATGTTGGGCATTCAGAAATATCTTCTGAATTCCATGGCCATATAAGCCAGCCTGTTGAAAGACAGCTGCCTGCAGAATGATCTCTGCACCTCTACTCCCATCACAGTATCATTGTCTCCACACACTCTCTCCAACAGCTTTCATTCCTCTTTGCACCTTTAATCTGTGGTGAGGACTCCTGCTCTTAATTTTGATGAACCAATGTGGGAGCCCTAAGATTTTAATAGTCCTTCTTTCCCTTCAGTCCACCCACCAAAAAACAGAACAACTTAACAGCCTGTGCTGCCATCAGCAGCACTCACTCTGCCTCTATTCCTTTTCAATCTTTCTTTCACTGGATTTTCTGAGCACTTCAAATGATCTTGAGGAAACTGTAGAAAGGCAGATTGTGATAGCAAAGAGATCCTGGATCTCCCAAGCAAGACAGATTTGTCAGAATGTGACATGGTTTGTTTAAAAAAAAGGGGAAAAAACCTTTCCATTTTGCTTCTAAGGAATAACTCCAAACATAAAGGAGACCAAGCCAGTCCTCAGCTTTGAGCAGCAGGGCAAGAACCAGATAGGTACCTGTAGTGAACTGAAATGCAGTAACAATTTACAGTGTGGGAGAAAGATTCTTCCCTGATATTTATCCAGAGACCCCAACCTAAATTTTGCAGCTTAAAATAGAACACAATATTTACAACAAGGAGAGACACATGAAGTTGAACGAAGTTCTGCTAATAGATGGAACAGGAAGGAATAGATATGCTGTAATTCTCAAATATTTTGTGATATAAGGGTACCACAGCCAGGATGCAAAGTAAAAATTAATTATAAAACCCCCAAACTCATTGCAAATCTCAATAAAATTTGGATAACGAGAGGTAGAGCATACTTTACTAAAACATCTTGCTGTTTGGAAAGAGCACTCACCTTTGTGAAGGCTCATCAGCTCCTTCCCAGGTACTCTGATTTAATTTTAGAAAACTGCTTTCTAAAACCAAGGTGATCATCATATCATAGAATCACAGAATCACAAAATTGGAAGAAACCTTCAAGACCATTAGCCCAACCCTCAACTGAGCATCACAGTAATGATGCCTGAATTGTATCCCTAAGTGCCACATCCAGGTGCCTCTTGAGCACTTCTGAGGGGGTGATCCCACCACACTGGGCAACTTACTCCAGTGGCAAAGCACTCTTCTTCTGGAGGCTCTGATCCCACCTATCTAATCTTCTCCCCTGGCACAGCTTTAGGCCATTTCCTCTCACCCTTTCACTTGAGACGTGGCAGAAGAGACCAAGACCCACCTCACTACAACCTCCTTTCAGGGAGCTGTAGAGAGGAGTGAGGTCCCTCTCTGAGCCTCTTTTACTCCAGGCCTAATACCCCCAGTTTCCTTGGCTGTTCCTCTTAGGATGTGTGCTCCAGATCCTTCTCCAAGGGCTCTGCTGCCCTTCTCTGGACTCACTCCAGCACCTCAATGTTCTATTTAAAATGAAACACATTTGCTTGTAAAGAAGCAGTGATTAGCAGCACTCAAAGACCTTACAGATGAACCTTACCACATCTTTTTTCCCTCCAAGACACAATAATTGTGTACTAATTTTAACAATAACAATAATGGAATAACTATAATTTAAAAAAATAATAAATTAAGAAAGTGTCTTGGAGATGGTTTTTTATCCCTTACCATTTTTAGTTTTTTGTTTTGTGTCTGGGGTGACCACTGCCCCCCTGCACTCTGGGAGAATCACAATGGGTGAGAGCCAGACTGGGGTTTCCTGCAAGAGTTGGGGGCAGAGGGGTGGCAAGGGGCAGCTCATTCCTTGCCAGCAGGTGATGTGGCTGCCCACACAGCCTGGTGCTGTCTCTGACCAGGGACACTGTTGCTTTGTGGTTTTTGATTGTTTCTTTTTTTGTTTCTTTTCCTTCAGCACTGTGACTGGGCTTCCTGGCTTGCTTCTCTGCTGCTGTGCTGTTGGGGAGCCCAGCACCACTGCCTGCCGTGTTGGGACTCAGGAACACTCCAAAATTTTACACTCAGCTTTAACTATACGGTGATAAATACAAATCTGCTCAAAAGGACTCCTGTTGCTACTGAGCTCCTCACCTATTCAAGTTCTCAGGACTGGCTTTTTCAGATCTTGATGGGGACTCATCACAATAGAACAGGTGTTTAAATAAACACACACACATGAGCACAGTTTTGTGTACATATCTGTGTTCAAGGGCAGTAAACAATTTTTCATAAATAAACGGCTGTGAGTTGTTTTCCCTCTGTAAAGAAGGGAATAGCAGAGTGATGGATATGTTACCCAAGGTGATACCTCCCACCCTGCCCTGAAAATTTTCAGCCAAGGCTGAAATCTGGCTTTTGGAGATCTGTGTAGCTTTCTCTGACAGAGGACATCGTTAATGCTGATGAGTGCCCTGCTTTCTCCTCTGAAAGGCTGGCATCCTTCTTCACAGCAGTGAGCCAGCCTCCAAGGAATGGGTGGGAAAGCAAACATACCAAAAATGAGCATTACCTCCTAAGCATGGATGCCATTTTTAATTTCTGCTGATACCTGGATGAATATAAGAGCAAAAATTTTATAGCAGCAACATGGAGTAAGATGTTTCACCAGTAAATAATAGAACTAAAGGAGAGGAAGGGTTGCTCTAATCTTCAGCTGCTCTCTGCCAGCAGGGAATAACCACATCTTCTTCTGAATAGAGACTGTATACAACTAAGGCATGTGAGGACCTAAATCATGAGTGGTGATTTGAACCCCAAATCAAGTGTGGTGAGGCACTGGCACAGGTTGGCCAGAGAAGCTGTGGATGACCCACCCCAGGCAGTGTTCAAGGTCTGCTTGTATGGGGCACTCAGCAACCTGGTCTACTGGAAGGTGTCCCTGCTCATGGCAGGGGGATGGGAACTAAACAGATCTTAAAGGTCCCTTCCAACCCAAAACACTGTATGATAACAGCAGGGGGAGATGTAATCACATGCCACATATTCCCAAACTGAGACAAGCCTGAAAGGACAGCCTCCATTGGCAAGCAATTCAGCTGTGTGGTGGCAATCATGCTCTTCTACCAATTTCAGTGGCAGCTCTTTAGAACCAGATTTCTTCAGGACCAAGGAAGGCATACAGCCAGGCACTGACAGTGTAGCTGGTGTTTAACACTTGAAAAACCTACCTGCCCTCCTGACACTCATCCCCTAGCATGAAGCCAAGAGTATTCCCAAAACACTGAAAACCACAATGGAGAAGATACTCCATTAGGACAGCTCCTGTAGGTTGCTTTAGAACAAAGTGATCCACCAAACTGGGTGTTAGCATCTCCACCACAGGAGAGTATCTCCACATGATGACAGACTTAGCCAATATTTCCTGGCAAGGCTAGAGAATGGATTTAGATTTTCACATTAGTGAATCTTATTTCTTCTGTTTCTTGAAGAAAATCTTAAGACCAAATTCAAAATTACCTCTGTGGAATAGAAAATTTTTGCCCACAACAGTGTTTCCAGAACAGCAATTTGGCAGGTGAGGAAAAACCAAATGTCAGTGCTGGTAGTTGCATGCTTGCTTCTTTTTCTTGCAGAGAGCCATTATGCAGTGTTTTCTAAAATTGTAAATGCTCTTTCTGGCTCACTATGGGAAACAACACTAATATGCATCATAGGGTGTGAGATAAAACGTGCAGTGCTATTGCTGCCTTTGATTTTTCTTCCATTTATATCAGCTCTCAGTAACAATTACACAAAGACAGCTGCAGATTTTTTCCTCTAAACTTTTTCATATTTCATTCTTTGTTTGGTTCATAAATTCTAGGGTCTAACTAGGACCTTATATCAGAGACAGGAATTTACATTTAGATAACATAATGCAAAGAATACTAACAAACATCACCATCCCTCTCTAGAAACAGCTCCAGAGTACTGCCCAACTGACCTTGGATTTGTAAAATATGGATCTGACCTATTTGCTTGAAGCAGAGGATTTCTTTTTCCTTCTCCAGTTAAGAGAAACATAATATAGTGAGGGGTTTTTTTTTTAATGAGTATTTGTTGGTGTCCTGTCCCTCCCCACTTTTTCTTGATTTTAGGGAGTCTCACTTGCTGTGCTTGTGCTGAATTAGTCTCTAGTTATGGAGATGGCTCCAGTTTGTTGTCTGGGAAAAGAACCTGAGAACAGCAGTAACTAAAAGAGAAAGGCCACTGTGTTTTTCAGTCACCTAAAAAAGCAGTTAGCAACGCCACCAAGAACAGCTTTCTGATTACAGGACACTTAAGAGAGGAAACTTTTCTTCTCCTCAACCCTATGCATGGACTCAGTAGTGGCAGGCAGGCAGAAAGCTAGCAACATGCATCAGAACTACAATAAATTGCTATGGAGAAGTCCTCAGCCAGGTACATCAGCTCTGACATCTATCATCACTGACAGCCAGGTGATTTATGAGATTTTCTGCTCAGTTTAGGTGCAGGGTGCAGGTATGGTGGGCTTCTTCATCTCCCAAACCACTTTATTCCATATTCCATTCTATAAACAACACCTCCCCCTACACAGACAAATTCCCACTGTTTGGAGAAGTCCACTCTGCTCTTACTGGTAACTCCAGAAACTTCACAAGGAGAACAAGGGATCAGAAATTTACACAAGGCTTTGCATACATCAGACATTTATTTGTATCAAAAGATACTAAATTCAAACAGCAAGTTGGACCAAGGCTGGCTTATGTCTAGATCATTACTGTGACATTGGGTAAAAACTGGAGGAACTTTTTTGGAAAGCTGAGGCATGTTTTTCCTCAACCATCCTGCCTTCACTCCATACTATTGAAAATTTCTCAAAGTTCTGTTATACCTCAAGGCACCAAATAGAAACTGGAGGCCACAACCATATAGCACAGAGTCTGAACAAAAATCTTTAAGAAAAAAAACAGGAGTAAAAAAGAGGAGGATGAAATTGTCTCACTATGTTCCTTATCAGAGAATACACTTCCAAAAAAGTGCAGGATTTTTCCCTTTAGCACTGGAGATCATATCCCCTTTATCCATCAAACTATCTTTTAACATAGAGGTTGTTCCAGATGCCAG
Source organism: Parus major (assembly GCF_001522545.3). Lineage (NCBI taxonomy): Eukaryota > Metazoa > Chordata > Aves > Passeriformes > Paridae > Parus > Parus major. The sequence continues at coordinate 7,255,716 of NC_031770.1, read as the reverse complement.
CACACATAGGTCAGCATTTTCAACAATAGCTGACTAACGTTAGGAGCACTTTAAAAGGGAGTTTAGATCCATTTTTTCCAAAAGCTTCAAGCTCCCAGCAGCTCCATCTGGCTTCAAAGGGGGCTCACTTCATGAAGTGTTCTGGATGTGCTCAGCATTTTTGAAATTCAGGGCACCTATTTTGAATCCTAAACATGGACTTTAAAAATCCATGCCAATTCTCACTGCACTAAAGATAACAGCACCTCTTTAAATCTGTGCTTAGATAGCTAAGTGACAGTATAACCAACAACCTGACTTTTCCCTTCTTTTTCCTTCAACAAAATAAGTAGAAGTCCTAATAAAACCTGTGTCTACCACAAGAACTAGCAGACTTGAGTCTAAAAAGATAACTGTAATTTTCCTTGAAACTAGTCAGTAACACTCCCTCAAATCCTCTTTGTAACTGAGGAGTAACATGAGTTCCTTACAAAGAGCTGTCCTGAAGATCAGCCAGAATGCAGCAGCTAGGGCTGTGGGATACTCAGAAATACCACAGGCTATAGGAAAGTATTGAATTCCAGGCTGGCATGTTGGAGTACTTAGCCCTTCCTGGAATGTCAGATCTCTCCTACAGGGTTCCAGAAAACATAAGGGATTGTATTTGCAATCTTAGCACCAAAGACAAAACCTCTACCAATTAAACCAGAAGAGAATAATTGTTTAAGCAGCTGATAGTGGCAGACTTCTGCATCATCTATTTAGCATCATCTGCTAAAGCAGGATGACACACATACACTAAAAACACTTGCTCAAGCTAAATTCTTCAGATTGCTGGATTTGGACCATACTTTATCATTTATTCATAGTAAGACCTTCTTAGCTTAGGAACTGAAGATGCCTAGAGAACTTCCATTATATATCTTTCAAGTATTTTGAGCTGACATTGTGGTTCCAGACTTGGGTCATAAAGCAGCAACATCTCCCCTCTTCTTCTTCCCTTGAATACCCACAGCTGGAGGGTAATACAGAGCTTTTGCCAGCACACAGCACAAGGGTAAGAATTAGAGGCTACAGGTCTGCTCTCTACAAATGTGCACATGGTCCAGGTCTGCAGGAATTTGTATGCTGATGTAAGGATTGTCACTGCCCACAGTCTCCACAAATACCTTGGCACCTCTTACTTTCATGGGAACTACTGAAGCTTTCAAAAGAATGCAGAAGTGCTAATCTCCCAGTGCAAGTGACTTCAGCCCTGACAGACATTTCCTCAGAGTCACAGATAAAACTGAAGGATTAAGCCATAAAGGATTAGGAGAGGTGTCATCTAGAATTAAGTCACTGGCCTTGAATCATGGTTTTGTTGGGCACTGAAATAGAAATTTTCACCATCTTAAAAATAGGCTTTATTGTGCTTTTTTAAAATATATATAAATATATTTTAGATATATATCTTGATTGTCTGAGTAGGCTTAAAAGTCTAGATGGCTCATAGTTGTATGATTTCCATTTTTAACCACACTTCAGAGCACTAAAAACCATCAATCTGACAATCCAAAGAGACCAAAGAGATTTCTTCCACAACTGTGCACTGGATGTTTATGTATCTAAGAAAATACAGGAAATAATAAAAACACCTTGCATGGCTCTCTTCACATAGAACTTATTTTGAATTATTTAAAAGATCCTAAAAGGGGAGGGTCTGTTAGACAGAAAATTGGTCTTTCCCTGGAAAGTTTATAGCTCATAGCAAATCTAGACCTTCCCTAGTTTGCTGCCCAGTTATTTTGATGTAAGCACCAAAAAGAGGTCCATACATGAGATGTGCTGTAAGTCCAAAGTCTGTGGCATTTCAGTTTACAGCTGTAGAGATTTTTGGGGTGGTAGGGAAGAAATAAGCCTTGTACCTTAAAGTGGTGTTTCAAGTCACCCTTGATATCTCTGACAATGTTGAGAGCTGATAGAAAATCTTATGAGGGACCCAAGAACTGATCCTCAGCTGGATAAAACCTGCCATAATTTGGAGGCATTGTGCCTAGCTCAGGCTGGACACTGGGAGAAGCCCTGATACTGTGACAAAGCCACTAGAGCTACTTCATTCTGCAGGCAGGGGGTGATCCTGCTGTACAGGGAACCCACTGCAAAGGCACATGAGGAGTACAGCAAAGTATCTCTAACAAACCTTCTCCTGAATACAACTATGTTCTGGTTTTCCTGGTTTAAAGGAACAGGTAATATAATGTGAAATGTCATGTTTTCAGAGAGTCATACAAACGTATCCTGTGAAGCCCAAGATTTCCAGAGAAACATTGCTGGCTCTTGCTAAAACTATAAACTGACACTACCAGATTGCTGATAAAAACAAAAATAAAAGTGAAACCCCCCTCAATTTAAAAGGACATGAGTATTTTTCAATTTTGTCAGACATTTTCATGGAGGGAGGAACAAGAAGGAACTACTTCTGATTACCCAGCAGGAAGCATTTAAGAATGTATTTACTGGTCATTCAGGACACAAGCACTTCTGGCAGAGGCAAGCCAGCTATTTTATAAGCAGCAGAGCTGGAGGAAGCCTGTTGGTCACAGAGGATCAATGTATATGACAGTGGTGCCACTGGGTTGGCAGTCCATGAAAGAGATGCCTCAATTAGGCTGATGGGCATGCAAAACCATGGAATTTAGGCTCTGCACTCCATGGGTAAAGAAAACTGTGAGGGGCATCTTTAACTGTATTTTCAGTTTAAGTTTAGAGACTGGACTATACAGCAGTAATCATTAATGTTGATAGTAAAAATACTAATAGGTAAAAAGATCCTGCTTATCCTTCTGTATGTTTCCTATCAGAAAAATTCTTCACTTAGGTTTCATTTCCTTAACACAGAGCAATTAATAACCTAAGTGAGAAATTAACAGTGCAACCATTAATGTACAATAGAAAGTATAATGAAAATGAACCCAAATTAAAGTTCTCTAAATTCAGTTTACCTACTCTTCATCTCATGGTATATTTACTATAGCAAGCCTAAAAGTTTAGACCCATTTTATTTCTGCCTGTCCTCCGATTTACAAACCCTGAATTAATGCAGCTCTTTTCAAAGCCCACACATGAAAGAACTGTGCAAATAGCTGAAGGAAATGGTAAGAACTCTAGGTGCCATGGATCACATTCTGTGCACAGAATGGCTTCCCCAGAGTAAGCCCACGTAGCTGTGCTTTTTGGCATTCATCATTACAGTCCAGTCCTTGGATCACTGGCATTGTGGCCACGTGCAGCCAGGTTTCCACTGAAAGAGCAACGCTTTTAACAAAAGGCCATCCCTCCCAAGGGGTGATATTTGAATATCAGACCTCAAAAAGGTGGCTTTATTTCAAGAGTTTTGCCAAAGGCTGCTAGTGGGCCAATCAGTTTATGTGTGTGATGGTTTATAGCAACAAATCTGTGAAATCTCCAGAAACTAGAAACCCCTGAAATGTGGGGAAAAAGAGCTGCCTTCTCGCCAAACCAAAATTCCTGGTTATATAGAGTATTGGATCAAAGACAAAGGATTTTGCAGAGGCACAGCACTAGCACAAGCCTCATCACCAAGGCTTTGGGGATGCTGGGTGACAATCCCTCTGGTGTCCTCAGCCACACTGCTTGGGCACATCCAAGGCTGGACCAGCGCCCTGCCCCTTCCTTCAGCTTTCCACTGGACATACCCTCCAAATTCTGATTTATTCCATGTTGTCAGCAGCAGGGGTGCTCTGTGAGCAAATGGGTAGCCCCTGCTGCTCCAGGCAATGCCTCCTCAGCAACTCCCAGCAGCAGGGCAGGAAGAGGAAAATCGAGATGTCAACTCCAAAGTGTGCCTGGACATTTGTACCTGCAGTAGCTGCTCCCAAAGGTTTAGAGCTCACCTCTTCTTTCCCAAAGCCTGCAGCAGAACCAGCTACTTGAAGCTCTTGGACAGCACAGGGATACAGAAAGCATGGAGCAGCTTCAAGCTTTCTCCATGTGTGTCCTTTGGGTCCTGGGGTCATAGATTAATAGAATAGTTTGGGAAGGGATCTTAGAGATCATCTAGTTCCACTACCCCTGCCATAAGTTTTTGCCCAAAGATTTTTCCACCTCCCAGTCAATTAAGAGATGGTGCAAGATACCAGAAAAATGGCATTTCCTAGTGATGCTGATAAACAGAGTATATAACCAGCTACTTTAAAATCAGGCTTTGAAATGCCACTGGCTTGCTTTGTTCTGAGGACAGTCCCAGGGAGAATGTCAGGTCCTGTAACTCATTTGTTATCTTTATACAAGGGAGCTCTGCTAAGCACCAGCCATCATAAAAATACTAACATTCCTTTTAGTGGAAAACAAATAGAAAAGAAAAATGCAACAACTCGCTTAAAAGCAAGCCAATTAGCACTTCAAAGATTGCCACATGGTCTGTAAACAGGGATGTTAATACACTGGGGAACCATGCTCCTCTTCAGCCACAGCCTGAGTTACACAAATGGAGGGAGCAGCATTACAGAAATAACACTCCCCCATGACACAAACCTACACTGTGCATTCGTTTAGACACGCTCTTTGCATTTTACTTCCCTCAGTGGCTTAAAAAAATGCTGAGAATCAGAACAGCATATGAAGAGTGTTTTAATCTAGGCTTTGATAAGGCGCTTTCCTCCTCTGGGCGGTGAGCACCCAGCAGCAACAACTTTATGTGCAACGTGAAGGAAAGTGTCAGGGAGAAAACTGCAGTAATTGAGGTCACATCCTCTGTCATTGCAAGGAAACTCCCTCACACATTTTACCCCATCATCCAAGGACATTTCCATGTATATACAGCCAACCTTTTTAATGATATCTAAATATTTGTCTCCTGAGCAGATAAACTAGTAGGCATTTAATTCTAGTGATGGAAACACCCGACGGCTGGATGCTCTCATCTACCTGTAAATGCAAAACACCAACAACTGAATTCAATTATGTGGCAAAATTATGTGACAGTTATCTCTGAGGTATTTGGAATCCCACACAAAATCTGTGCTTCACATGGTTAAGCAGCCAGTTCTCACATTTTATAGGGAGAGAGGGAAGAAGCTAAAAGGCTGTGATTTGTGGTTTTTTGTAAATCTCATTTGCAGCTGTACAGTTACAGCTTACAGATTAATAATAAAAGAGTGTATGTGACAATGCAGAAACAAATGATGTTCAATGTCAAACACAAAGCAAGATGCAAATATATTTTTCTGTTAATTAACCAGGCTTTCATTTCAACTGCTCTGATCTTGTAAATAAAGATTACAAGCTAGTTTCGAACAAGTGTGGGAATTAAGCAAACAAAAAAAAATATCCCAAACCCTACATCAAAGCACCTTAACTCAACCATCTCCTAGTACTGGTTAGCTAATTATATTTGCCATTTTTTATTTGGGTGATCTAAACAGATTAAATCAGGTTAAAAACAATGGTACTCAGGAACTGGCACAAAGGTAAAAGCTCTCTGGATATTACCAGATATCAGTTGCTGTCAACCACTGCCAAAAAACAAGGGGCATCCCTGATTGTTCTGAAAGACAAGAAGAGGATGGATGGATAGATGGATGGATGGATGGATGGATGGATGGATGGATGGATGGATGGATGGGAGCAAAGACAGATGGATGGAAGAGAGAGAAGAAAGAACAAACAACTAAATAACAATAACTGCACCTATGACTTGCCTCTAAGGATTTGCTTTCCAAGCACTTTTATTGAAAATGTTCAAGTCCTTAACTGATCTTCTGGCGGTCAAATAAGGGGGCCTGAAAAGCCTTAGGCTAATTAAGCATTGCTGAGTGATGCTTGAAGAGATGGGAAAATACAAAGCTTTTGAAAGGAAGAAAAATCTCCAACCACCTGGTACGGAGTTGAGAAGAAAGGGGAAAGACAAAGGGGCAGTTTGCAATAGGGAGGTACAAGACTCTTTAATTACTGGGTGGCCAAGACCATTCCCATCCCAAATGCCTGTGAAAGCTCACAAAATGAGCTTATAAGGCTCAGCAAAAACATCTCTTAGTAAGAATAGCATCTTCTGGAAAGCAAACAGCAGTAGTTTTCCCCAAGATACACCTGCTAATTAGAAATGATGGGTAATAGATGCAGGTGGCAAGGCCCCCAGATGAGAACAAGGCTATTCCTGCTGACCTCTCTACCTGTTTTCTCTGACTGCTGCTCTCCAAGGCTCCACAGATGGTGTTCTCTTTAAATTAATACCACCCTGCCAGCCAGAAGGAAGCTTCTGTTGTACTTGGCAATACAGGTGAACAGCCTGCATTTAGATTTCAAAGCAAATGCCCCAGGTGTTACAGCAATATGGCAAGCCACTGATGTGTTCCATCCTCTTCAGGCCTGCATAAGACTCAGCTGTGTTTTCTTATCTCTAAGACTAGCTAGAGAAAAATCACAACATTCAAAGGGCAAACTTCTCACACTGGAGCAAAATCTGAACTACCTCTGCTCTACATGGCCTTGTCAGTTATGAGCTTTGAAAGTGCCATCAGTGCCATCCTCTTGGAGAAGATGGATATGTATCCAGCTGATTACAGGTGCAGGTTAACGAGGAGCAAGCTGGCTTTGACACCCAAAGCTGCAACCAAACCTTTGAAAAATTGCTGTGCTCATTCTCACTTTTGGAATGTGAATATGCATGGCTGATTTCCTTCCCTCCTACATGCAGATCCATCTCCAGCTTTTTCAGCTGTGTGCTGGCGATCCAGTTGGATTCACAAGCTGGGCAAATGCAAGCTGTATCTATTCTTGAATGGCAGACCTCATTACAAGAAGGAAATGGTTCTGGCAATCTCACACATTGCATGGCACTGCTGCTTCCAGGATCAGATATAAGCCTCAGGTCATGGCTACTTCTGGTGGTTAAATATCCCATAGCCGTTGTGATAAGAACAAATGGCATTAACCATATTTTACAGCCAAATCTTGACATGAATATCTCTCCCCCAGGCTCCCCTTGAAAGTTCTTCTCACTTTGGAAAGATTTCTTGTGTCTTAGACATCACACCTTTAACTCAGTACTGTTAAACATTGGCTGTGTTCAACGCCAGAGGGAACAGTTTCATAAGCAGATTCTGTGATCTCTGTATGCATCAATTTCTAAGATAACTTGGGTTCCTTTAGATAGGTACAAGATATATATGTATTTCTTATCATCTGCTTTTCATGCTCACACACTTCAAGAGCCAGCTGGATCTGCAAGCAGAACCGTGTCCAGGAAATCTATTCTATGCCATGATGGTAGCAGGCAATACTAGAAATATTGTTTAAAGACTTTTTCCTTTAACTTTCTTTTCTTTTTAAATCAAACTTGCCGATATTGCAGTGCCAGAAGATTCAAAACCAAGCTACAAAAGCATCCAAATGTTTGGCCATTTACCTGAGAACCAGCTGTGTTCAGCTGCAGGAGCCTGCAGTACTGCTGTGTGGTTACTGAGACATGTCAGTAACCTCCCAGTAACCTCAGTCATCTGCAATTCAAGACTCAGGTTTCTGTGTGCAAGCAGATTTATGATGATACAGATATTAAAAACATTGACAACTGTTTAAAAAGACCACAATAGCTGTACCTACTGCACACTGGTCAGTTACTGCTTTGGAAGACAGAGAGATGAACCAAAACCACAGAGGATGCCAGTTTTACCAGACTGAGATAAGTGTGGAAGCTGTTAGCTGTGCTCATGTGAGGGTAATTGTAAAATATCTGCTGTCCCAAGGAGGAAGTCCCAAAAAATGAGAGCACAGCTCTGGTCTCTTTTGGCAATCCAGCTGTTGGGGGCAATGTGACCACCAGAGAGGAGCTCCTGTTATCTAAAGGAAGAACTGGGTGTGCTGGTTAGGATCACAGCAAAACACCATGAATCTGTGAGGTGAGATCACAAGAAGAAGGGACAAGGACTTAACTGAGGTGTGATGGCAGCAGCCATGAAAAACTGGATGCAATGAGGATCTAAATCCAAGTGAGGGAGAGGGACCATGCCAGTGCTTATACCTGGCCTCACACCCTGTTGATCAGAGCATGCTGGAAATAAATCTGAATTAACACTGGAAGGGTTCCACCCCTGATCCTTGTGTCTTAAGAGATTCCTGCAAGACAGCCATGTGGGAAGCCCCTTTCATTGCTGGGACAGCACCCATGAGAATGTGTCACTTGCAGAGATCTTTCAATGCTAAGAAAAGAGCAGAACAGAACACAATGAAGCTGCTGCACACTCATAACAGCAAGTCCCCCTCAGTTTTCTGACCTCTCCAGACCAGCTGGGTTGATGGAGGCACCATGCTATGGTTCCAGCACCCCAGAGAGGGGGTGATGCTCACTCAGCTGTGCTGACTATCTCCCTGCTCAGTCTGTGAGCTTCCTGCTAATCTTCCTTCTAGCTAGGATGGCTGGAAGAATCAGGCAAGTTAATTTCCTTGACTTGAGCTGCTGGAGTTAGGCATTGATTTTACAGCATATTGACAACTTATTTTGAAGCACCTGAGGTATCTCCATGTGTTCTCATTTGACACCTTTGTGCTACATTTCAGTCTGACAGACCATGAAAACACATCCAGCAGTTGTGCTTTACCTGATGAAAAACCTTGTAGCTGTGATAGCATCTGGTGACAAATTGGGAATCTCAATGTTTTCTAGGCCCTGATACAGTGAATTTGCTATCCTGATCCCCTGACTATAAACCATTGTTAGCTGTAAACAGGGGACAATGGAGAATAGACTATTGATATTTTCTGCTCTAAGTCCAGAACAGTGTTTAACCAATTTTTTTGTCCAGGCAAGAATGGCATAGCCTGTAAGTAACTGCTTATTTTCTCCACAGAGAAAATACTGAATGTGTAGACATGCTGTCTTTCAAGGGCTGTCAAGTAATATAAATATTGAGAGGTTTTAGGATGATGTAAATGCAATAAAGCTGGCCTCTGTGGTAGTTATGATTACTGGCACAGTGACTGCAGAACAAACAAACAGTAAAGGCACATTCACATCCACAACAGGGAATAATGAGTCAGAGGGCTTATACACCCCAAAATTTCAGTGTAAAGACCCTGCAGCAGTGAAACTGTAATGAAGGTCATCTTTTGGTTGAAATTTACTGGCTGTAGAAAGCAATGGATTTTAGAACTCGGGACAGAAGTCACAACTTGGGAGGAAAATCATTGGCAACTGTTTCAGCAAAGTAGTGTTAATCAAGTTAATCAAGTAAGTATGTTATAAACATGGAAGCATGTGTAAGATAAGTAAAAAAACCCCACCATTCCATAGTCTTCATGTTTCTAAAAAGTGAAAAGTTTTTTTCAGTTGCCCATAGACTGTCTGCAGCTGCAACTCACAATTCATCATTCAGAGCACTGGTTTAATTGCAGCTATGAGCACATGCACAGCACACAGGAGTGCTCCAGGACAGCCCCCTCAGAGATCATGCAAGACCCCAAAAAGGAGATGCTGAGCATTTGTGAAATAACAAAGTCCCAAAGAGCTGCACTTCTGCACCAATATGTTGAGATGACAACATATTGGTGTGCCTGATTCAGATGCAGTCCCAGAGATGCAGGAGGGAAGAGCTTTATCTCTGGTAGACTATTCAGAGTGGCTAAAGACAGGGTCAGTTTGGGCTGCTGGGATGGGTATGCTGGTGATGACCTTGCATGCTCATCTGGAGGCAAAATGTGATAAAAGCCAACCAAGCAGAGGAAGACTGTTCCAGATGGCAAGATCTCAAAAGAACACTCACCTGTCAATCACATCAGGAAAAGGTGAGGGGACAGAAAACCTGCTGCCAAAAAGTTATGAGTAACGTGCAGAAAAAAGGAAGAGAAAATACAGAGGAAGGCATTATGCTTCAAAGCTGAGTGAAATTGGGTGGGATTTTTCCTGCTCTGGGTCAGCAGCAGTGAGAAAGGTTTAATCTCATTTGGGGTCATACCCTCACAAAGAGTCCTCTACTTTACAAGGCTGTACACACATTTCCCCTTACTATGTAGAAGTCCCTTCTTGTACAGCTCTGGCCTCTCTCTTCAAGCACAAGAAGCAAGGACACCTATGAAGCCATGGTGTACCTCATTAGCAGAGCCAGAAGTGGAAAAACACAGAAGAGAAAACAGAGCTGAATCAAAAAGTGTGTCCCTTGATCCATGTGACAGTATAGAGCAAGTAAACACTACCCTTCTCATATCAGAACAGGATTTACTCCTCACCACAGCACTAGGCAGTACTACAGAAATGAACAGTGAAGTGAAAATGTTCTTTCACTCCTCAAAGAATGAGCCAGAGAATCATTCAATCCTAGGACATACAATGTTTTCTTTTAATTCCTCAGTTGGATCTGTGTGTATTCCCTCATAAACAAACTTTATCAAAAGAGGAAAGAATCTAAAATTTATCAGTGCTTAACAAAATGAAGATTCCTTTTGTAGAAGATGCCACAAGGACATAACATTTGTCTGTGAGGGATCAAATTGTTTCCTGGTGAAACTGCCTGCACTCCTTTGGTCTGCTGAACCTATTCTAATTTAAGACTGAATTTCTTACTGTGGCACACAGGAGCTAAGCTCACTGTTCAAACAGATACCTCTGTAGCTGTACAGTATATGTTAGAGTGGTGCCATATCTCTGGAGGTGCTAAAGCTTATTTCCAGAAATACTGCTGGCTATGATGCCATCTGTAACAGTGCAGTCCTTGGCCACTGAGCCCTGTTTTTTCAGTATGTTACAGGAAACTGTTCCTAAGATGTCAGACTCTCTCCCATATTCCTTTCCCTCATTCCTTGGGTGCTATTTGAGATAGTTTGAAAGAGATACAAGTTTTTTTTGCATAAGGCACTGCTGTATCTCTGGAGAGGTGAGCTAAAACCAATGACTGGTAGACTTGGACCCCACCATTTGGAATATGGATTTTATTATCTCCCCAGTTTTCATATGTGAAAAGGGGATTATCAGTATCTTAAAGCTCTTCAAAACTTGTAGCTCACAAGTATAAAACATGTAATATCATGTAATACTATTATAAATGTATGAGGCCTAAGAATGACATCATAGCATCTGCTTTTCACTGGGATTTCATGATTTTATATTTTTCAGCATTCCCAGCATGGAAGATCAAAATGAAAATGGCACTTCAATATATTCCATTAAAAATATCCAATTTCTCCTCCAGCATTTTCAAGGATTTAATTTCTTCTCTTTGTTTTTATTTTCTGTGTATGGAAAAGCATTCTAAAGCTTCTTTTACTTGATTTAATGCTGAGTCTGATTCAATTCAGTGCTGTAACATAAGTTAATTAAACTAAACAAAGGCTGCATTGTCAACACTTTCAGCAGGAACAAAGAGATGATATTTTTAAATGCAATAAAAATTGCCAATTCATAATACTATTTCTATTCTGTTTACTGTAAATGATAAGAAGAAAACAATCAAATAGAGATAATAAACCTTAAACACTATCATTGTTACAGTATTCCTTATTGTTGTTTTCCTGTTTTCTTTCCTTTTGTCTTTTTGTCTTTTAGCCTTACCATCAAGTCTGGTAACATAAAGTGACTGTGACAGCAAGCAAAACATTTAAGCTGAAAAACTCCTTATATTTTCTACTTTCTTTTTAGAAAAAGAAACACACACAGAAAAAAAATAAATATTTTTTTCTTGCAAGTGATGAAACATAATTAAAACTTCAAATTAATCTTGCACCACCTATTTTTTATGTACATTCAGGCTAGAACCTGATACATGGAGAGTAATGAAAAGAAAGAGATTTCTTCTGTAGAAGGAAAAGAAATATGACTTTTTTCCCCTCAAGAGACTGAAATCAATATCTAGAGCAGACTAGACAGTGTAATAACCACCCTGATTGCCAATGAACAGTGCTGCACAGGGAAGCACCCTCAGGAAAGCCCTGCAGGAGGTCTGCATCCCATTTGCTGCCCCATCCTGCACCATCAGTGAAGCCTCTTTGCTGATGAGAGCCTGGACACCTCCCACGGACAGTGGGGCCAAACCCCCACTCCTCTTCTGCATCTGCAATGTGCAAGTGGAGCAGAGAAGATGCAGCTGAGCCTCACCTGGCTATTTCCATGAGGCACAGAAATTACTTGGATATCCTTTTCCTGCCACAGCTATAGTGCCCTCAGGAGGGCAGAGTGCCTGATACAGCCAAACAGCCCTTGGACCACCACAAACTCAGCATAGTGGGCTGGCAAACATGATCTGGTCACAAAATCTCCTCAACTGGCTGATACTGCAGCTGAAAAGCTCACTGGAGTTTTGTGGCTCTCAAGAAAATAAAGGTGTGCACAGCAAGGCTTCATAGGCTGGGCACCTTTCAGGATTTGCACTCAGAATATCTCTCTGCACTTCCCACTAGTGCCATCCACTGCTTCCCAACAGCCCATATCTCTGCACAGCTTAGAGCTTTAAATACCCATTTACAACTTTCTGGTTCCACAGCCTTCACAGCATTTCTGCAAAACATCCAATGGTGCACTTTCTTTCCTTTCTTTGCCAAACATCAGTATCTGTTAGAGTAGGATTTTAAAGATGTATTTCATATTTAGTGTCTGGATATGCTGTAACAGCCAAAAAATGGCATCCAATCTATTCAGTATGGGTTCTTATCAAACACCAAATGCACTATATCTGGCTCAAGACATTTTTTACTTTCCTCTTTGAAGCTGGAGCCTTTATACTAGATCTTCAGAAGCTACAACACTCTGAAATATTCTTTTCTTTCCAAACAAAGTGAAATTACCAACTTAAAGATTCTAGGGAAGACTTTTTTTGTTGTTTGTTTTGTTTTGTTTTTTTCAAAAATGTCTCATCTCTCTCCACTTGAAGAATGGAAGGCATTTGGTTAAGCTATAAAAATGCCATTAATCAGAAATAAAAATGTCAGGTTTGTCCAAAAAGATCTTTCTTGAGAATTCTTTTGTTTCTCTATAGCCACAATGTAATTTTGAAATTTTTGACTGTTTGATAATGAAGTCATTGTTTTGACATTATTTACAACTGTACCAATGAATATAAAATCCTATAAATGCCTGAGACTGAAGCTATAAAACATGAGAGCTCTTTTCCCCAGGTTTTGGAACATTTAGTTCTCTCCAAGATTATGCCATAAAATTATCACTCCTGCTGCAGCAAAATGGACAAGTGAAGAATGGACAAAGTGTTGCCTGCAGAGTTACAGGTTACAGCTATTCATGTTACAAAGACTGTCCAGCAAAACTGGGCTTAGCTAGAACAGAATTTGGCAGACTTCAAATTTGAAATTAGGCAGACTTCAAATTTAGAATGAACAAGCACTGATCAGAAGACAGACAATGGAAATCCCATGTACTGCAAATGATGGAAACCTCCCTCAGCCTGCCCCTGAGCCAGCCCTAACCTCATGGTCAAGGTGAGGATATGTTTCTTATGTGGAGAAGCATCACAGGTCAAGCTCAAACTATGCTCCAAATGGCACAAGATGACAAAATATTCCAGCCCAAATAGAGAAGAAAGCAAACAGAGAAAAAACAGCAATAACTGTTCGTTTTCTAGTGCTCTGGCAGAAATCCTACCCTTTTGAAGAGTTAAATGACTTCTAAGGGTGATTAGTGAAGGAAATCATCATATTGAATGTCTCAATGAATGGAGATGGAAAGAGATGGGAAAGGACAGAGGTGAGAGTGGGCTCAGAGGAGAAATTGGCTGCATATTCATGCAAATACAGGATTTACTTCCATGTGCTGCAAAAATTGTGTTGTGGAATAAATGTGCTGATTAAACCTACAAGTAAGTGTTGAGTGCATGGTCATTACAACACAACAGGACTATTTCCAAGTGTTTTAAAGGGACTGCCAAAAGGTCTGTTAAAACTGTGTACACTTACCTAGTCAGCAAATAGGTCAGTGAACACCACTTGCTCTGGTTTTTAATAAAGGGATTTGAGAATATTCCCCAGACTTATAAGAAACATACATTTTCATTATTCTTTTGTGAACCAGAATGAGTGCTTTATAGTAGTTGGAAAAAAATGAAAAAGGCATCTTAGTTTGCCTTTTTCCTTCAGCTGCTCCCTCATAATATGTAACTTCAAGTTGAAGTAGGAAAAAAGGGAATAAATTGGCACATGTGATATTTTATTACTGATTTTGGAAAAAGCAACAGCAGGTTTTTATGAAACACACAGTGCCTCACATTGTTATATTCTTCAGGGTAATCTGGCTTGGTTCTTACTGCTGGCAATGGGATATATTAGTGTGACTGCCAAGATTCTGATTCTTCATTCCTCTGGGCTCCCAGCATCCCAGAACCTTGAAAGCACCAGGATCTGGGACTCCTTGGGAATTCACACTACAGCATGACCCTGGAGCTGTGAAGTGAAATTAACTATACAGAAAGGACCCTGCAAGCTTCAAAAAACCCCAAAACACAGAGATGAGCTAGCAGTAAAATTCCTGCAATTAAACCAGAAGATAACCTGTGTTTTGTTAGAAGTTCATGTAAACTGAGACACATCTCTAAAACAGCACGAAACAGACATTTTTTTCCACAGCAAGCCACATCATTGAAAAAATTCCTAGCATGCCTCAAAGCCGCAATCAGTAACTGAGCAGAAATCCAGATTTAGGTTGGAAAAGGGACTTTGTTCTTTGTTGGTCCTTTAGTGGCTTACACAGCTCCAGCTCTGAGGACTGAAGGGATTGCAGATGACTCCCAAGAATTAATGCTCCCAGTGAGACAGAGAAGAGAGAGGCTATGTGCTACCCTTTGCTCTGGGATGACTGAAAATATACACTAAAAAAATCTCTTGTAGAAGAGAAAGACCAGGTAATTTGGAATTTAGTAGTTGCTACATTTGGCTATGCATACAGATCCAGAATGGGTCAAACTGGCTTCAGATCCATGAATTTCTGTTTAACAGGACTAGCAGTCCCACATTAGCCTTTTCCCCATGTTCTCAGACAAAAATACAGTGTTTTATCCTATGTCAAATGTACTGTGTGTGCTGCTGGAAAACTATTCAGCTGAATTACTTTAGGAGGTAGCACTTGGGTTACATAAAATAATCTCACATATTAAATCTCTTTTTAAAGCCAGGTAATCTCTTTCCATTAAGAGGAGTCTCTCATTGGGAAATATATCTTATTTTATCAGTCTGAACTTCAGCTGATTTTATTTTTTATTTTTTTTTACCTCTTTTTGTCCAGACCCACTTCATGTTATGGCAAACCTTTAAAACCCACGTGGCAGAATTTGTGCCCACCAGAACAAGAAATACCTAGCTAAATAAGCTACAAAGTGTTTATATCCATAAGAATGAAAAAAGGCAAGGGAAAGGCTTTTTATTTCCTTCTCTGCTCCTGCTCTGCAAGAGCACCCATTTATTTTCCCTGTGCCAAAGAGAGTCCATTTGGAAGAAACTGAACAGAATATTTATAAGCTGTTATCCTGCACACAGACTCAACATATCTCCTCTTATCATGGAACTTACCAAAAGATCACTTAAATTAATGACATTCATTCTATGGACTTGAACAAGCCTTGGATCAGATGAATCCTGCACAGTATCAACACCTGAGACCCCAGGTAGGAACAAGTTCCAAAATATTTATCAAGAACTTTTTACTCAGTATTTGAAACTTTTAAATCAAGGGCCGGAAAAGGAAAAGGTGCCAAGAACAACCCTTTTCTGACATTACCTGCTTTTCCTTAACAATGCATATTTTAATAGTAAGTAGAACAAATGTTGAAATATAATCTCTCTTCTGAGAACTAAATGACAGTCCCTAGCTATTGGGGACACTAAAGTAGTAAAGAGGAGAAAATGTGCAAATAACGAAGGTACATTTTGTCCAATTTAGCTGTGATAATGCATAAAATAATATGTAAATAATTTCTATTTGAGGAGATTAGCATAACGACATTGGTATTTGCAATCAGAGAGAGAGCCTGTATTGTATAACCTGGGCTTGCAACTGAGGCAGTGTGGTACCATTTACCTGAATTTGAGCATAAGAATTGTATCAGTGCTACCTTCATCATCATTAACACAAAACCAATACCACTAACACAAATGGTAACAAGGAAATGTGATCAGTGTCAACTTGGATAGGCAATTAAAATTTAGAAGTAAAGGAATGGAAATGTTGTTTAGCTGTATAAGAACAAAGAGGTTCTATTAACCTGGCTTTGCAGTGAAGAAAATTGTCAATATTGTTAATGTAGGTTTGCAAGTAAGTTGGTGTCAGTGTCGCAGAGGAAAGGACTTCATAATTAGGACAACACAGTTAATATTGACCTGAATTTTCAATAAAAATCATGTCTGCATTTTAATTTGGAACTGTAAAATTCATCCTTGGGCTCTCCAAATGACCATATAATTAACTTGTAGTTACTTTGAAATTAGAAAATTATTTACATAATACATTATATAACCATGTGCTTTTACAAATGGTGAGATGATCGCTGGGTTTCCAGAAGCATCCGACACTTGAAGTTTTATATTTCCTTGCAAAAGTATTCCCAAAGTTTTTAATACTTTACTGCCATAAAAAAATTACCACTTCATCAGACTCTGCATTCTCACTCCAAATATTGTTTTCTTCATTAGAATTACTAGTTTTAGTTAGTCTATAGTTAAATCTATTAATGACCTCACAAATAACTATCCTACACATTTATTTTAAATACTCTGAATGATACTAGCAAGAGTGATCAAAAGGATTCTTACATGGACATAAATCAGCGTTATGCACTTAAATGCAAAAAACCAAAAAAGAGAGAAGTATTTAAATGTCACTTTTGAACCTGAGTGTGCACTTTTTTGCACGTAGCTTCCTGTGCAAATCCAACTCAAAGATAAGATAAAGAAAGGTTTCTTCTTAGGGGGAAAAAAGTGCTTTTATGTGCCCTTTCCATGTTTCCTCACAATAGAAAAGGATAACATGAGTCCTGAACCATTTTCTGTCTCCATGTGTTTTATAATAGGCTCACCTCCTTCTTCTTCTTTTCCTTCCTCCTTCTCTTCTGCACCAAGAATCAAAGGTTTCTCAACTTCTGTTTTGTCTTCTTGGTTCAACAGTGGATCTGAATAAATTTGATAAAAAGATGAACAGTAAAGCTTTTCAGAAAGGACATGAAAGGATTAACACCCACGAGAGACCTTGCCATTTAAAACACCAGCAGAGGAAAAGGATCTTTTCCTCCATGAGTACAAATGAAAAAGCTGTCCAAGGAAATCCAAGGGGCTCTAGTTCAGAGCAAAGCCTTGAAGATACTGAACTTTCTGGGATTTATCACAAAATCCCATGTGCCTCATCCAAGCATGGGTCTTCCCTAGGACTCACTGCAATCCCAGAGGCACATACAGTCCATGCCCCATCCCTTGAAAAGCCAGGCTGGATGTGGCTTTGAGCTACCTAGCCTAGCAGAACGTGTACCTGCCCATGGCAGGGTGGTTGGAACTAGATGATCCTTAAGGTCTTTTCAATCCCAGACATTCTATGATTTTGTGATTTTGTGCTAGTGTTTTCCCTTGTTAATCTTGCTTTTTGATTTCAAGACACAAGGAGTACCTTCTATTTCCATGCAGGAGCCTTGGGAATCTTCCCCACTTTTTATCTCCTCATTTGCAGAAATATCCTGTTGTCCTGTTAATACAATAAACAGAAAATGGTATCATGATGATGCTGCATGCAGCCAACGCTAAATTCATTAAAACTGAACATGAACCTCACACACAGCATGGGACTTCTAAGCCAAGCACCACTTTTTTTTTCTATTAAGTGAACAATGTCAGACACATTTTATATATGAAAATACCACTTAACAATACTAGGCATTATGCTAGTTAAATAGCTGCTCAAAACTGACCCTGCAGCACTTACAGCTTTTTTATCTTTTGCAGCTCTGCCTTGACACTGTTTCTCATAGGAGCTGTTGTAAAGTGCTTGCACTTGATGGTCAGCAGAAGGAACAGAAATACCCCACAGGCTTTCAGAAGCACAACAACATAGGAGGACATGATAACAATGCTATGCACTCAGGATCAGTAATGGCTAAACCTATTTAGAGACATGTGGCTTTCCCATGAAAGAAATGGTTTCACCCTGATTCATTATCTCCATCTTAAAAAAACTTTGGCTTTACCTTTGGCTTGATCTTGCTCACACATCACAGGATCCACTGAATCACTCTTCTGCATGACTTTGGAGTCTTTCAGGGAATCTGAGGTAAAAAAAACAAACAAACAAATAAATCCTGACACAGTTTTCATGCTGGAAATATAGTTACTTGAGTTAGAGGAGCTCTTACGTGACTGCTTCATATCTGGCATTTTGATCCACTGACAGATTTGCTCTCTGTTTAACAACAGTCTTATAAACCACACAAGTATATATGTGGGTTTCAATTATTCAAATTGATTTTGGAGTCCCTACCCTTACGGAGCAGGTTTTTGGTGGTAGTACAAACCTTGAACCAGGCACTGGCAAGGAAGGATGCATAAGCATAATCAACAGAACCATCAAGAATTTTATTCCTCATTAGTGGAGTGGCACAAATCTATGAGAAATAGTATGAATCACCTACTTGATAAATAAAGTGATTTATTATTTATTTAGAGTAACAGATTTTCATGCTTGGATTTCCAGAAACTTTAAATCTTTCCAGAAACATTAAATCCCATCAATCCCTGTGCAAATCCTAGCCTCATGTCACTTGATGACACAGCTCCCAAGGTCATTATTGTGGCCAAGACTGCTTTTCTTTTTTGGGGCAGACTATCATAATGAACTGCCCAAAGCAATGCTTGGAAGCAGTGGCACAGTGAGACTTAAATTACATTTTAGCAGAAAGTCCAATTGATGTGCTGTGTGGGGCCTTCATAAACACAGGGCCTTATTTTGTTGTGTCAAACAACATTTTCTGACAGCAGTCAGTTTTTGTATGGGGATGGAGAAATACATAATGCATAATTCCACTGTATTCAGGTGATACAGCAACACAGACAGTCAATCTAGTTTTGCTCATCCTCATCACACACAGATTTCATTGGATAATGAACTCTCTTTGAGCCTTGTTAAAAACCAGCGCTGATCTAACTGGACATTTTGGAAACCACAGGAGTAAGTCCACTCCAGGTCATAACAGCAGCAACAGATAATCAGTGTGTGTCTTCCCATGTGAGATGCTTTCTAAAATCCTGCTCAATGGAAAAAAGCAAGTGAAAGTGCCAAAAGATGTACAGCACATGATAATAATAATTTACACTATGACAGTGTATTTACAACTTAAATTCTGGAAGATCCCTCTCTACAACATAGCTGAACAAATCTTACAATATACCCAAGGATGCCCCTATAAAACTCTGTTCCTGAAAGTGTCCAAAAATAATCTCTGATGGATAAGTAGAAAGCTGGGCTGTTAATATCTGATCCAAATTTAATAATCTGTAGGAAAGGTACGTGCTGAAATTGTGTGGCTTTAATTAACTGCAAATAATCCCCCAAGGCAAATATTTAATTACCTGCACAGTTTCTTACTTCTTTCACGGCATGACAATAACTTTAAAAAACCCAAGTTTGAAAGCAGAATAACTCACTGATGTACAATTTGTAAAACTTTATACTTGCTGCACTTTTATTTCCCTACCATTAACTTAAATTTCTGCTCACTCTTCTCAGTTGGACCACTGCACCAGTCTTTCATACCATATGGTACAATGAGGTTCAAAGGATTACCCTTATCAGCCTGCATTGGAGCAAAACTAAATTAGAATTTTATCAAATTCTGAGTTTAATAAAAAATCCAGTTGAAGGATCTCTCGGTGTAAATGGGAATAGCAAAAAATTCTATAGGGAATTTTTCAAGCAAACTTGGAACACTTTGAGGGAAATTCTGGCTTTGCTGAAGTTTTTGACAAAGCTCTCAGGATTTCAGACAAGCCAAAGTTTGTACTGCCTGTAACTCTATACCTTAAATTAATATAATTTTTTTGTATGATACAGCTGCATGCTTGTAAAAGGAACTGCACTGGCAAAGCTGGAATCAGAAGTGATCTGCCTAGAGTACCATGATGCCAGGACTCAAACATAGCCTTTCAAGCAGTCAAAAATGATGATAAGTACAGTATCACCTGCATGGGGAGGGGGATATGCAAGCAGCTCTACCCCATCATTCCCTTAGAACTCTCTTATTTATTATCTTTCACCTATTGCACAATACTTCATACTCCCAGACTGGTGCCCTTAATCCCAGTTCACTGGTGCCACCTTTTTTCCCAGATTGAGGAATGACTCCAATTTAATGCAAAAACCAATCCCCAGCATCACTGGCACATGCAATGGTCAATCAATAATGGATTTTAAGAAGCCTCGTGCTTGGCTGGCATGTGTGTCCTATCATGGTGATATTTGTCACACAGCATCACAGAGGGAGGAATGTCATTGCTATTCCCACCTATTGGCACAGCTGGCAGTCTGTCCCATGGGTTTTATTCTTAAGAAATGGTAATTTTGTGTTAAAACTTTTGTTTTTATCATAGGCAGTTGTCTCATTGCCCCGTTGCTTGAGAAAGCAATTTAACTGCACTCAGTTACAAATTATTTTAGGCAATATACAATGAGAATTCTTCACAAGTTGTTTTTTTGCAAAGCATGTCTCCAAAAATAACAATGGACAGAAGTTGCTGCCTAGTTGTAAGAGTCTCCTAGTTTTACTTCCAAAGCAGGAACCTGTCATGATTGCTTTTACCATGAAGATTCTGAGTTCCAAAATCCTTAAGGTCAAGACCATATCAAAGATTCCTTCTTTTCAAATCCAAATATTGCACTAAATATTCAAGCCACAAGGTCCAAAGACAGATTTACTTTTAGGATTTAGAAAAATAAAATAAAGCAATGGAATAATCCCAGATTTATGAAGCAAATCTGTGCCAAGCAAAAGTGAAAGTGTAAAACCAAAGGCAGTGATCAATAAAAATGTTGAATACAGACTACTTTCTGTGTGCAAGTTTTTGGTAGGGTAGTGGTATTCCTCAGGCTCAGCTGATCCTCTGTGCTCATTTTGGAGCCTTGTGCAACTGTGCATAAGCCCAGATGAAGATGATTCCAGGGTCTGCAAGAGCTCTGGCCATCCCTAAGGCCTTTGTTCACCTCTTATTCACCTGATGTTTTAAAATGGCATAAAGCAATGTTAATCTTCTCCTAACACAGTTGATTATCTGTTAAGTCATACCAGAGAATTCAAGCCAAGATATTCTTTCACAGCACAGTATTGCTTAACTTTTTGGTAACAGACACACTGGGCACTATTTACCTTGGGTAAGTAAAACTATAAAAGTTAACACTCCTCCAGTAAGGACTGAAAAAAAATAAAAATCTGTGTTTCTGGTATCACTGGAGTAGAGTTCCTAACATCACACATGAATGAACCAAACAGGACATTTTCTTGCATAAATAAGACAAAGATAGGCCACATTTATCTACTGCACCTCAGGTGCTTAAGTGCTCAATGAAGTCTGAGCAACCCTTAGTTCTCTAAAACTCCTCCTTGCTGGCTGGAGTGGCAGTGTCCATGTCAGGAGTGCTGGTCTCTGCTAGCCTCCATTTTATTGAAATAAGTGTCTTGAATCCACCTGGGAACTAGCCCCAGTCCTCAACAACCTGTTTACAAAAATATTTAGGCTTTAAATAAATTAATCAGAATAATCTGCAGGTATATTCACTGCTCCTACCAACTGTATGCTGAATTCATCTCTGAGAAAAGCATGCAGCTTGCAATAAACTATCAATCCTATCCTTCCTGCCAATAGTCAGGCGCTGTTTTGTTTAAATCCTGCATAAATCCCCTGCTCTTCCATACCATTCATTTTTTCTTCTGACTGTATAAGGCAGTGCTGCTCAAATACAATTTTGAGAAAGCTAAGGTAGAGGGGAGATGTAAGAACTGAATGTTAAGTGGTTTTAATGATCTTTTAAAATTCACTTCCCCAGCTACTCTCTGTACAGCTTATTTACTGAGTAGTTTCTAATGTGCAAAACACCTGGGTCCTGTACACAGCATAGATAAATCACCGTGTTTTAGGGAGCTGTAAGAAGATCAAAGAGGGAAAATGATGGTCATTAGGAAAGAGCAGGTTCAGTACATTTTATTTTTTTAAGCATGATACTGTGATAAATGACTGGAATGTTTCCAGAGTGAAAGAAATCAAGCAGACATCTAAAATTACAGGTAATGGTGTGCACGGAGGCTGCCACATGATTAGGGTATTCTTTTGCCTCATAAACTGAGGAAAATATGTTAAAATGAAGTACTATAAAATGGCGATTTATGAGAAGTTAGGAAGAGATTCTTGGGCTTTGACTCTAAAATGTTATTTTTATATTCACCAAGATTTCATTTTAATCTATCTTTGTAATTGATTAGATTTATTGGAGCCAAAGTTTAAAATGCTTGGTGAACCCGACATTTTCAGGTGCAACAACTTGTAGAGATATTTTATCAGGTTTTCAGGTAATAGACCAAACAGTTCATATCTGTAGGTGGGATCCACTGAATACTTCTCCCACCTGTTTGTGCTTCAAGCTGACAGAAGTGCATCTTACCTTCTGTCCACCTGAGAACTTCCAGGTGCAGCTGGTATAAAAACTGTGGGCATCCTTCTCCTGACATAAGGGGCAGGACCTGTTTTACAGGGCTCTGGGGAATGAAAAATCTGAGAAAAACCTGTTTGCCTTGGTTAGAGCCTGTCCAGGGGAAAGGACTGGGGGGAGAAGATGAAAGAGCAGGATCTCACATTGGTCTGACGGGAGCGCAGCTGAATGGCTTCAGGTCAGCTAATATTAAAAAATAAGGAGGATTTAAATAAACCAGCTAAGTGGATTAGTGTTCACTGTTGCAGATGCCAGTACTGGTGAAGGGTAGAGCAGAAATTGAGAAGTTCAGGGGCTGGACCCCATCTGGATGCACAACTCAGGTCAAATGTGTCAGGTTAAATGTGAAGAAGTGAATAACCCACATTATGAACAGCTTGAAGTGAACCTTGTGGAAGTTTTTAAGAGAATAAGTGGCTGGTTGGATGGTGGTGCTGACATCCTTGGTTAAAAACCACAAACCCCAAAAATCAGCTTGTGCTAGCCAGTTTGCTTTCACAGGAATCCTTCTAACCAAGGGACAGAAAAATGTTATCACTTGAGTAGGCATGCAAAGCCACAGGTATGGCTGAGGGTGTTGAAACTCTTCCATTAAAAAAGGTTCTATTTCAGTTACCTATAATTGAAATTTTCCAGGCTGAAATTTTAGGTCTAATCATAGCCCAAGGGTGAAGTAAAAACATTTCATTGGTAGCTGCTGAGTGCTCAGCACTTCTCAAAATCAGGTCAGTCATTTAGATGTCTTAATATATACCTAAGAGCTGATTTTAAACACCTCTTTCTGAGCATATTGGCCTTTCAGCCAGTCTTTTTCATGTGCTTACCAATGACTAATTTATGTCAATTTGCACAGCTCCCTTGCATTTGAAAGGCTCTGTCTTTCAGTTTATGCCTTCTCAATCATTTATGTCTTTAGGACATCAAGATTTTTCCATACTGAGAGCTACAACTGGCCAAAGAGGAATTTATACCTATTACATTTTAAAGGCAGGATACTTACCGGGTTCTGGGTTGCCCAAAGAGAATTTTTAGGGCTAACCCCTAGCCAAGTCATATAACTAATTATTTTTCTGGAAACACAGACCCTCCAGCCAACTGAATCTGACTCCATTTCAGAGAATGCAGAAAAACAGTGACTTGCTTTCAATGGCACTCCCACAAAAGCCCAGACTTTGCTGAACACCTGGAAATAATTAATCAGTCACTACTTTATTTTAAAAATTAATTAGTATATGATTTAATTTAGTTGACCTTCAAATGAAAATTCATTTCTTATTAAGTGCTAATGAATTAGAATCAATGTATTGTGCACAGAAACTTTGCATAGTAGGGAGTAATGCTTCACCTGTACTAAATCCAGTTCCATTTTACATTTTCCTGCCAGAAAGTCTAATCATTAAATTGGGTTAGACAGTAATTGGTAGAAGAGGCAACTGAGATGAAGATGCAGAAAACTCTCTGTCACACAGACACACATGCATGTACACATACTCTCTTTAACAAAACACAGGTTCAATCCAATCTATACAAGGTCAATTTAAAATTAGTTTGTAGCCCCAGCACAATCTCATGCAGACAGATGTACCAGACTGAGTGCAGCCTGCCTAATACACCCTTTATCTGCTGCATAAACATTAATGACTTTAATCACTTTGTTCTGCCCTTACACTTCATAGAAAGAAGCATCTCTCACTTGAAATACGTCATATATAAAGTATCTACTTCCATATGCACAGTAATGAAGCACTTGCAAAGGTGCTGCCTGGAGATGTCAGCTCTCCCCCAAGAGATCATAGTTAACCAGGCAAGTTTTTAAAGGTAAAACTGCAACAGTTCCTTGCAGAAAGAGAAACTTGGCACAGACTGGAATAAGAGGATACCTCAACAGTGTTGCATTGAAAATCCCAATATTCTTGAAATATGACTCCCATTTTTTTTCCCTCCCCCTCCCACCTTCCCCTTTTTTTTTTCTCTGTAGACAGATGAACACTGAAAAAATTCAGTTTGCTCAAAGGCCATGTGCAAACTGGGTCTGTGTGGATTGTTTTTCTTGGACAGTATCTCTCCTATGGTAAAAGAAGACATATACTTTTAGATTAATGTGAGATTTGAAGTCTCACGAGAGGTTTTCATTTTAATCAAAGCCCCTCAAAATGTAGCTCTTGCACTGCCCTCCACTCTTATCATGAAAACCCCTTTCATGTTCCCATCTTCCCCCTTTTCCTTTTAAAAAATTATAAAGAGGACTCACAACAAAAATACTAGATCTTTAAAGTAACAGAGATGGATGTGTTCTGTTTTGAATATCACCACATTTTAGAGCAATAAATAACTATGTCAATGTGTTTGCTATATTCTAATCCCAGAAGTATGAGGAGGAAAAAAAAACCTGCTAGTCAACTTTAATTGGACTCAAAATAATTGTTTTGGTGCATTCACAAGTGGTTGACATTTGAAAGACCTAAACTTTCATAGCAGGAAACTTCCTGCTATCCCTGCTATTCTGAGTGGTTTAAGCTATGCATTTTGGGAATGTGCAGCTAGATTTATTTGCCATAAATCTTCTACAGTAATTAGGTGGAAGGACTGGGAAAACATAATTTCTCTAAATGCTTTATTTTCAGTTCATTTAGTTGAAGATAAACTAGAGAAATGCGTATGTTCCAGAACCTGGAGGTTTTAGCCACGTTAACTCAGTAGGCAAACAATTTGAAAGCTGGAATTTATTTTGGGAGCATCAGGTGTTTTCAGAAATGCCAGGATTTTGTAAATTGCCATTTCTCACAAAAGAGGTAGCACTTTTTTGGTAACAGTAGTATTTATTTTAAAAAACATCAAAATCTGAAGCGATAGAAACATTGAAGGATCACAGAGTGGTTTGGGTTGGAAGGGATCTTGAAGATCATTTCATTCCAACCCCAAAGCAGGGATGCCTTCCACTAGACCAGGTTGCTCAAAACCCTGTCCAGCTTCACCTCAAACACTTCCAGGGATGGGGCACCCACAGCTTCTCTGTGCAGTCTCTGCCAACACCTCAGCACCCTCACAGTAAAAACCTGCAAAGCTGAAAATCTACTGATGGAAATAAGGATTAAAACCATGGCCTGGCCAATGATGGCACTGATGTTCAAAATTCTTGTCTCCATTGAAACAAAAACAGCAAGGAAATACAAAAAGCAGAGTTTTAGCTTTTCTTTTCTTTTTTTATTTTTTTCTTTTTCTTTTTTTTTTTCTTTCTTTTTCTTTTAACTTGTACAGTTTCACAAACAAAATCTATGGAGGAGAGCTTGTCTCACTCCTTTTTCCCTACCAGATGCTTCCCATCTTTCTTATGAGGAGAGGTAGGACATCAAAGAGATAATGCACTTTGGATCTCTCAGGGCACTATCTCATCTGCCAGTCTCTCAAGAGAAGAGGGGAAAACACCATATATACTCCTAATATATGAAAAGTGAGACTTAGCACACAACGATGATTTCTTTCCTAAGAGTCTTCTAATGCAACGGTGTAAAAACACTGCAAAGCAGATCAGAAGACATTCATCTTCTTAGTTAGGAACAAGAACTCAGAACAATACCAGTTTGTAGGGATCAGACAGAAAAGGAAAATCCAAACCCAAAGCCTCACTGTGACCCTCACATTGTGAAACACATAAAATGGGGATTCTCCCAGAAACAGAATACATAAACAGGCCAAATGTCATCAAAACAAGAGAAATTAATGACAGGCAATCACCAACCATGCTGGGATTGAATCCATCACTATTTCTGCCTTCCACTACCCTTGCTACAACTACAATTTGTGATGTATCAAAAGCAAAAGCCAGTGCTCCTGCAAAGATTTGTGGTTCTTTTTTTCCCTTGCAGGATAAATCAATCTGTTAAAAGAGCACTTAAATCAACCTGCACAAGGGCTTTGAACTCATAATCAGGTAAGTATGTGGGCTGTCCAGCATGTAGCTTTGGAACAAAAGGGCAGGATCTCACACCCTGTCACACTTATCTAGAAAAATGAGAAGAGAGTCAAGTAGTGATGCTGAATTAAACATTGAATCTTTTAAAATAAATAAGTTAATGGATGTTAATAATTATGTTATCTGAGTAAAATGCATGAAAATTTTCTATTAGTCTTTCTTGAAGGCCATACTGATGGATTGTATTTGTTATAGATAGCATAACTCCTCTTTTGGATTACCAGTAGCAAACATTTTGTATTACACCTGGACTTTTTCCTGATGTACCCCCACAAAAATGCTAAAAAATGTAGACCAGCATAAGCAACTAATAGCATAATTATTATAGGAATATCAAAAAACTGGTTCCTATCTGTTGGTAAACCAGCAACTCCACAGGAAAAATCTCAGCTTGAAACACTTAAATTAGATAATCTCTCTTGTTTCCTAAACTTCCTGTCATTTGGCCCTGTGACACTTTTAAATATTTATTACAAACTAAACGATCTGAGTGCCCAGCACAGTCTGCACAAGATAAACATTACTTTCTGCCTCTCTATTATGACTTCATCTCCTCCTGTCTCCTCCTGATGTGTTTATAGCTATTGTGTTTTTCTTTTCCTGCATCATGAGAGCACTGAACAGGGAGCTGATATTGCTGAGATAGATGTGCATGCTTAGCTGTATTACAAAGCCTTTGGTAAATGAAAATCCAAGAGTTTACCTATTAATGTATTGTTTAACTGTGATTTTGGTTATTTCCAAACAAAGGAAAAAAAAACAGTTTTATGAAATGTCCTCTTGGGATAGGATATTTCAAAACATAATTTCCAATCTGTACCTTTATTCTCACTCAGCTCAATGTCTTCTGATGTTAGGCTGGCTACAGATGAAGGTTTTGTTTCACCTATAAGAACAAAGGAAACGAGAGACAAGTTATTCATTAAACAGAAAACTGATGAAGCACTTTACTGGAAAAAAAAAGTGCTATGCCTTATAGAGACAAGATATTGGAGCTGAATTTCATTTACAGGGCTTCCATCCATTCACTGGCTATTACTGGTCTGATAGTCTTTCCTAAGCAAGATGTAAACTAACATTCCAGTACAGCCAGATCAAATCTGTATTTCAATTTCTCATAATACAGATAGAGGAACAGCTATTGCTTTCATGAGTAGGGTGGTGTTCTATTCACTCTGAGATTTCTTTTTTTCATATAATCCATATATTTTGAGAAAAAAACAATTAATTAATTCTTAATTGAATCATGTCCATGAATCCCACTGGAATCCAAATGCTTTCCTGAAAATAGAAGCTTTCATGAATCAGGCCTGAAATTAGAAAGTCCCTAAAAATCTGCAGCTTGGAATTTTTTAATAGTAGAGCACACAGGTAAAACTATTGTAGTTAATAGATACAACTGGTACCTGAATTTAATAAAACGTTTTCACTTTCCCTGTTGATTTTTCTTGCTAATTCTTATAGTTCTAAAATATTTATAAGCTTTTGTTTCAATTTCTA
The DNA here is from genome assembly GCF_001522545.3 of Parus major. Taxonomy (NCBI): domain Eukaryota; kingdom Metazoa; phylum Chordata; class Aves; order Passeriformes; family Paridae; genus Parus; species Parus major. The sequence continues at coordinate 7,227,607 of NC_031770.1, read as the reverse complement.
GACTTTAATTTCTTTCAAAAGACTTATAGTTGCTGATGCTGACAATTTCTTTTTCCTTATATAGCCCTTTAGTACTTTTAATTAGATTGAAACAAGATCTCAGAACCACCTGCCATGTTGTTTTTCCATGTGGTAACTGTGAAGCTCATTGAAGAGAGACTGGAGGCCAGACTTTAAAAAAAACCCCACACAGCTTAAAATTTTCAGCCTTTTCAGACTGTTACTGTTTTTCCCACTACTAAAAAAAGTTACTGTTTTTCCCACTACTATAGTTTTGTTTTTTTTTTATAATGTGCATTTTTCTCTATAATATGATGATATTTTTCACTATAATGAGAACATACAAATCTTTATGTAATGGACCAGGTAAGAATAGAGCATCAATTTTTTGTCCTACATTTTCTTTCACAATACTGAAGTATATGGTTTGTCACACTCAGAGGAAGTTTATGCCTTTTGGTTTAGATAATACAAATAACATTAACTTTTGATGGGATTGTTCCTAACAGTGGTCACTTGTAGTGTATAGAAATCTTCTAGGCACACAACTGTGTGGAAATCTTGGAAAATCAGGTCATTTTCCACTGCCAAGAAAGGGTGCAAAAGCAGCAACCTCAAAATTCCTGGTGATGCTTTGTCTCCACAATGCACAGAGCAGAAAGCAGCAGAGACTCACTAAGTGGATGTTACTAACTTGAGGTAACAGTGGCCCTCTCTGTTCCTGTCACTATGTAAACCAGGAGGGAAAATTGTTCAGCCAAATAATTCTTTTCTGCAACAGCATCTGCCTGTGGCCAAGGAGGTGACTATTGGGCTATGAGTGGGAATGACATTATGTTGAGGCATGTACCTAAACCACGTTCCTAAATGACATTTTCTGGATCTGGGACCTCAAATGTCTGGATCTTTTCTTTAACACTCTTCACGAGAATAATGAAACATGAGTACCAATACAAGATAGCAAAAGAATGTATATCATGGCTCTGATAAACCAGCTCTGACAGCTCATATTGTAACAAGTCATAACAAGGAGTTTTGGGAAAAGCATAGTGCATTTATAACACCTACAGTAGCAAAGTGGTAGTTTCCAGAGGTAAACATTCCTTAATTCTCTTGGGAAAAAAAAAGAGTATTTTATTCAATCAAACTGAAGTACTCACCCCATCAGAGTGACTATCTGATGACTGACAAGCACAGTGGGCTGTATTGGGCATCTGCAGATGCTACAATCAGGTTTAACAGGAACCTCTGCAACTGGAGCCAGGAGCTCCAGGCAGTATTAGCTCTTAGGTGAGCTAGCAGTCAAGCAGTACTTGGTAAAGTTAAAAGCTCAGAATTGCTTGGAAAAAGATATGCCCCAGTCTAGTCAGAGATTTGAAACAGAATCTCAATTCACACGGAATAACTCATTCTTCTCCCTGGTCCCCTTGGCCTGTTTGAAATACAGCTAGTATGAAAATGAAAAAAAACAGGGAAGGATATGTGGTTGCCCTCCCACACTTACAAAACACCATCATGCACTTGTCTTGGGGGGATAAAGTTTGCTGAGGTCCATGGGAATCTATTTCATTCTGTAATACTCTTTGTTTCTGGCTTCACCTCCCACTGCCAGCCCCACATTAGGCACATACAGAAGAGGTGACAAAAAAGGCTTGAAACACAGGAGGACTTTGAGCACATACAGGCAACATCAGATGTTAACACTCAGTTGCACAACAGTGACCTGTGGAAGGCAGGGAGAAAAGCTGCCCTTCTACCTACACCGTGGCCAATGCACAGGATGAAAAGAAGACCCTCATTCAATGGACTTCTCATTACCACAATATAGGAAGCAAATCAATTAAGTCAGGAATCCAAGCCTTCTAAATGTATCTGCTGTGTTTGCTGACCAACCACCTTCAGCTCCAGAATTTCCAGATTTTTTTTTCTTTCTCTGGTTTAAATATGTTTAGGGAACATTCTGCATTCCAATGGGAAAAAAAATCCTAACCAAATGAGAAAAGAAGTGTGCTGCATGTCATATTACAGTTAAAGAAATACTTAAGAAATAAGGGAATAGACAGACATTTTGATTTCTACTTCAGGTCTTTTGCTAGCTAATTCATTCTGTCAATTCATAGCTGTCTCTTGCAAGAAATAGAGTTGTGGAGCATGAAAAATACAACCGTAAACAGAAAAAAAAAATCTGTGAACACGGAGTGACACTCTATTCCAACACACTGAACTCAATAATTTATAAGGATGTCACCTGCAAAACCCACCACTTGTGAACCCTGACATTCACTCACAGCACATGCAATATTTTTCTCTATGGATTTAAATCTTCATAACCATTGTGTAGACAATTTTTTAAAACTTGAAAATACCCTTTAAAAATATGAGGAGTTGAGTTTTCATCAGAAGGAGCCTCCTGCTTGCTTCCTCCTTCCCCAAATTTCTTCCCCTTATTCCTACTCTATACAGAGGGGAAAAAAATACTTATTCCTTGTGAGAGGATTACCTAGATTAGGCAATTTGAAGGGAGAATGTAGAGCTGGTAAGCTGAGAGGGGTCTGCATTCCTGCTCTGCAACACAAACATTCATAATGAATGAAGATTTGGTCTTTAATGGGAGAATTGCTCAAGACATGAGCTAATCTGGTGAAAATGTGCAAACATTACCCTTCAAAAGCACTGACTAAGGGTGTTGTTCACTAAAGTGGATAGAACCTAAGACAGGCCTTTAAGGAGCTGGGCACAAACCTGCTTCTTGGCTCTGGGTCTTACTTTCATCGGTGTTTGGCTTATCCACTGCATCATTGCCACCTATTGAGAAAAACACATAAAAATTATTTATGATACATCTTTTTATTGGTAACTGGAGCAGTGCAATATTAATTGTAACCAATTTAGCACAAACTGCTAATTTACAGCAAAGTGCTGCAATAAAAAAAGGAGAGATGTAAAGGTAAGCTGAAAAAAACTGCCCATGACCAGTTCCATTTAAAACAGTCATGTTTTTATATCTCAAGATGAGGATTATAGATTTTATTTCAATAGGCCCACTGGAAATAACAGTACCAAGTAAAGGGATGTTTCCCTAAACACAGTCTGCAATAAATGAAATTGTTGCTTGAACTTCTGTGTATTTTATAAAGAGGTTTCTTCCTAGCATTATTTTCCTCCTATTATTTTTCTATTTCAACAGAATCCTTGAAGTGGCTGTTTCTGACCTGCAGAACTTATTTCAATGCCTGTGGGAGGTAAGAATCAACTGAACTGAATTTTAAAGCAAAAGCCACAATACCACTTAACATAAAGTATAAAAATTCCTCACAAATAGCTGTAATGAAGACAGCACATCAAACCAAAGTAAGACTGCTAGGACTGAATGAATTTTCCCCTTTTTACATTCACATTCATTCCCAATTTTCTCCACTACTTCACATTCATTATCCATTTTCTACCCTCCAGCTCTTTTTTGGAAGGCAGGTACCAAACAGCAAATAACCACTGAGAATGGGTAATACCCTGAAAAATATCTATGGATCTCTTAAACTTTGCTCGCCCTGACTACAAATATATCAGGAATTCTTTATTTTGAGGGATGGGAAAGGCTCTTTTAGCTTCATAATAACATGAGAGGCTGCAGAGCTGCATGCAGGATTGGATGCCATGGCCATGCTCCCTTCCCACCAAAAGAACAGCTGAGCACCAGCGTTAATGAGGTAATTGAAAAGCTGATTGCATATACATTGTGAGAGGGGAAATTCATTCCCAGGCCTGGAAATGTCTGGATAATGATACACATATTTTATTTTTTTTTGCTGTGATCTTTGCTGGCTGCTGGGTTTTCTGATTACAGCTTCTCTAAAGCAACACAGCTAAAGTTCCCTGTGTCGGCCACCTTGTTTTTACTTAACACATGGAGCCTGGTGATGGGAATAGCAGTGGTCCAAATGTGCTTAGGTGGATGGAAGGAAAACAGAGAGAGCATGTATTTTCACAGGCAGATGTATGTCTGGTGGCACACTGCACCTCAGCTGATATTGAAAGGCTGAGGTATGATGCTTTCCCTCTTTCCAGCAGGCAATTCTTCCTGGCATCCAGCAGATGGGACTAGTGGAGAATTATTTCCAAGGCTGGCCCTGCAAGAGCTGCTCTCAGGAGGAGAGGAGATGAAGCAGGAACTTGACACCCCTCACCTGAGAGAAGAGAGGTGGGCAGGGTGTGGCTGATGGCCATCAGTGGGGACTTGTGCTTCCTGCCCTCCTGGTAACTCTAAGTATGAATTCTAACCTTAATGGATGACTTGCCATAGTGATTTCCTAGCACAACAGTGAGCTCTATTTTGTAAAAAATTGTGTTATGTGGTTGACCTAAATGGAGTGACAAAACCTGCAGGGTTTTTCTTTCCCTGACTTGAAATCAAAAGTTACTGTTTTCAAAGTCACCATTCTGCCTGTCCACACACAATAAGGCCACATGCAAAATAGAAAGTTAGCTAAACTTTTCTCTCCCCCACCCTTTTCTCTTTAAACACAGGCTTGGTGCCATCAAGCTATGCAGCAAGCAATTCATAAATAAAGACAATCCTGTAACACAGCAGTGCAGCAGCACTGGAAAAATCTTTACCAATAGGTCAGACCAAAAGAGGTTATTGCATCACTGTAAAATGAATGGTGCCAAAGCTTCAAGGATTCAATCATGGTCAAGTGTAACATGTTTCACACTATGCAGAAAGAACTTCACAATCAGAAAAAGCAGGTTAGGCATATATGTAACTCTGATGTATCACTGAAATTAATTCCAGCCATTACCTTACTGCATTCACAATTTAAAAATCAATTTCCAGATGATAATTGTTTCTACATCCATTCTTATGACTATAACCACAGCTTATTTGACTAAAACCAGGTTAATTCATATTTATTGCTAAGGAAATATATCTCTTGCTTTAGTCATGCAGAGAAAACTTAAACTACAAGAGAAAGTTTAAATGATCATCTGATTCAGCAGATTATCAGATAAACCACATTTTATCAATCCTATATGTATTATTTCAGCAGACATTCACTGTTTAGAACTGGAATGATAATAATAATAATAATAATAATAATAATAATAATAATAATAACAACAACAACAACAACAACTATATATTGTAACATAAATTACAGGATTCTCAATATTTTTTCACTTCATTTTGTTCCTTTAGAAAGAAAAATGCAAAAGACTTTAAACAGAAACTTCACCTCTTGCACTCTGACCCAATCCAATTGACTGACTGGATCATGATATGAAAATTCATCTTGATCAGTATACTGACAATAAGTGTTGTGCCTGGCAAGTGAGTTTGGCAGAAATAGGGAAAAGGAAATGCTAAAAATTAAGACTGGACAAGTGATGATCAAGTAAATGACTTTCAGAAGGAATGGTTAAGCTCTGCTTGGCCTGGAGTATCTATTTATCTTGTGAGAAAGGGAGGAAGCAGGGCATGAATACACTGACAAGAAAGCAAACTATAGAGTGGAAAAGTGACTAATCCCAAAGTCTTTGACAAACAGGTTTTTCCACTTTTAAAAAACCATTCTAATGAGTCTCTCACTGAGTGCCTTTGACTGATGAAGAGTCTTTCTGCAGTTATTTCTCTCCACTGGAACTGGGTGCAGAGCAAATGGAAAGGCTTTAAGGAGCACGTCCTCAAGGCAAAGAGCTGGAAATATATTTTACAAGAGTAGTGAGACAATTTTTTCACCATATTTTTATTCACCCCTGGCTCTCCTTTTCTCCAGGCAGAAAAGCCAGAACCAGTACATTTTCCTTGAATCTTCCGCATGACATTATTTATAATAAAAATGTCTTTTCCACTGGATGGCTTCTACAGTATCTGCCATCCTTCTCTTCCCACTACTGCAGCAATCAGTGATTGCATTTCCTTTAGGTGAAAGATGTCCTCACAGTATTTGCTTTTCTATTTCAGTGGTAATTGAACAGCAATCTGTCACTCACTCCAAAGGATATACAAAAAGTGGCAAATGACATGTCGTGTCATTTTAGGCCAGAAAATGTAAATGATTTTGAGCCACATCACAAGACAAATGGGAACATCTGTTTCTTTCCCTCTGGCATGACAGTCAGTTCTAAAAAAATAGAAATTTGAGGATTACAGTTGTACTGTACAAACAAAACAAGCACATCAGACACTAAAATACCTTCTTCTGTCCATATATTCTGCTTTCTCTTGCCAATTGACTAGTGCATGATAGGTTCTTGCTGTCTTCCCATGGCATTTTCTTTGAGGTCATCAAGAAAATCCATTCCCCTTCCCCAAAAGATATATTTGGTAGAAAAGAAGCTAAACAAGGATCAATCAGCATGCTCAGCAAGCTGGCAGAGGCAATTTTAACTCCACCAGAAAAGAGGATTCTCCAGGAATGCCTGCCCACTTTCTGTTATGGAGAGGCATTTAGCATGCCCAGTGAGGTGCCAGCTGCAGTGGCAGCCCCCAAATCAAGCAGATAATATAATAAATAATAAGCCATCCATCAGACAGGAGAGGGGTGGGACAAGATCTGGATGAAAGGTCAGGGAACAAACCCTAGGAGCAGGTTTTAGTATTCTTCATGTTTTCTCTGCAAGAGCCTGGAAATATGTGACTTCTTACATCTTCCACTGTTCCTATGACAGACATGGCAAGTCAAAAATATTAATAGCCTGCTGGCCTCTTGGCTCTTCCCATTTCAGAGCTGAGGAAATGCTAGGTCTGCTTGCACACCTCCTCCTCTTCAGCAGCACCTTTCTTCACAAGCAGCTGGAGACAATTTAAGAGATTAGGCTAAAGTGCCTCAAAAATGGGTGCAAAAAGACATTTTTCAGAAGAAAACAGAATTGCAGATACTGTATGTTTGTATTTAAAGGAAGAAATTCTGCATAAGCAGTACAAACCAGTCCATTTCTACCCCTCCAACAAGGAATCACAGAATCTGGAAAGGATCCACAAGGATCATCAAGTCCAACTAATGAATACAGATGCTATTAATAACAAAATTGTTTTTGCTACTGAGAAACCTTTATTCATATCATCCATAGGGTGTTAGTGTTTAGAATAAGGTTTCTTCAAACCTCCTCCTCCTTCCTGGGGTAGAAATAAAATTGACAAATGGCCAACACCTGAGGCTTTCATCCATATTTGTGCAGGTGCCACATCCTGGGACACCGGGTTTAATCCTGTGACATCTCTGAATGGCTCTGCCACACAAGTCCAGGAGCATCTTCTGCTTTTCTGCATGGCCAGTGACTTTGGCATCTCTCCACTGGTCTGACCTGTGCTTCTTTCTTGTATAACAAATGCAAGTACAACCAAGGGCTGTCAGACAAGTTTTGAACTATCTTTTTACAGCCCAGAAATACTGCCATGGTAATCATACTAATGACATGAAGGTCCTTATTGTATAGCAGAGAAACTAATTAATGAGAAAGTGAAAAATATAGGCCTTGATCTGCATTCTGCACACAAGTAGATATGCTGGCTTCACTGAAACCCCTAGAATGTGAGAAGAAAGCACATGTACAGCCATATAGGCACTTGAGATCATACAGCCTGCAATCATTTTCAAAATATTCCAGTGGTAAAATAATATCAGACATAAACCAAGAAGCACATACACTCAAAGGCCATTACTGCAGAACTACAAACACATTAAAGTGAATCATTAACGTGGTGGCCTGAAGTTGCTGAACATTTTCAGTTTTCACTTTAATTTCTTTTAATTAAATTATGATTTAGGTCAGTTTTAATCATTACTTGTATATAACCCCTTTGGGGTAAATTTTAAGAAGGGTTAGTAACGTGTTATCTGCAGTAATTGTTTAATGGAGTTATGAGACTCTGCCCTCTGTGCTCCTTCAACAAATTACCACGCTGCAGATGCAGCCCTGAACATGCTACTGTGAATGCACCTAGCCCAGTGAAGCTGTCAGTCCAATAAATAACAGGATTTCATTTCCATGCAGCATTTTGTCCAGGAGTGTGGGAAAAGAATGAGAAAACTGTAGCTTGAGGGCTTATCTCAGAGGTTAAAAATAAAACTATTGTATCTCACGTATTTATCACCCTGAGAAATCCAAGAGTCTTGGCTAAAGCCTGCTGAAGTCACCATGCATGCTCCCCTTGCTTCACTCTTCTGTGGGTCAGAAGACAGCTAACTCAGCTTCATCATAACCCCTCTGGTTAGGGAAGAACCAGGGGATAACAGCCACAGCATCAAATAAGTCCTGAGAAGACAGGAGCAGGATAGTTTGTCTCAACTCACTGCTGGGAACATTGTGCTCACCTGGCTTTTCACTGGCTCTGACTCTCCATTGACTCAGATTGTGCTGCACAGTATTGCCTCTGTTCTTGTAGTGTATAAAAGGGGACAGAAATTGCTCCTTTGAGTTGATGCAGAGCTCACAACAGTATAAAGAAGCCCTGACTTCTGGCCATACAATTAGTCTTATTCAAGAAAAATAAAAGGACCCCATGAGGGCAAGTGCAAAACAAAACATTACTATGTAAATTTAATCTTTGTTCATATTTTTACAGTGTACCTGAAGTCTGAGCAAATACATACTACATGGGATGGCCACATGGAATATTTTCCCAGCCACAGTCAAAATAACTTGAGACCTATTTTGATTTTTCTCCAACTGAAGAAACAGACAGAGAAGCCACAAAGAAAATTACACTCATAAAAAACCCTCACAACATTCAAACAAAACTATGGACTACTTAGCATCAGCATTTTGGAATGAAGGGACCAGCCCCATCTCCTGCAGTGGACCTGAATAATCATGATGGTTTAGTGTTATTCACATCATGCTTAGAAATGAGCAATGAATTCCTTGACAGATGAGTCCCCTGCAGGTGCCTCAGGGTGGGTCACTGCGTGGAATTCTCTGACAACACTGCATTAGTCACCCCAGTAACTTAGTCTTTTGCACTTTAGCTCATCTCAGAAGGAAGACAATCTACTCCAAAGCATTCAGGGTGAAAACAGGAATTGCAAGTGTCTTTCTTGTGCTGTTACACAGATGTACAATCAGTTGCCAAAAGAAACCCAAATGGGTAAATGGCCAACACAACAGGACTGCACATCACCTGTGGAGGCCAAAATGAGCTGTGTTTTCTGAGTTCTGCACAGCCACTGCATGGCAATTTAATGGAACAGCAGAAGCCACTTCACCAATAAAAAGAATCTTCTAAAAAATGTTTGCTCAGAGAGAAAATACAACTGAAAATACAGATAACATCCTATTTTACCCCTGGCTAAGTGCAAGGTGATCACCTAATATTCTGAAAGCTGTAATCAGTCAGGACAGATGGTGGGCTTCAAAACAGAAGTGAAAAGAGAAGCTATCAACCACAGTGGATGGAGGTTAATTGCCACTTTTTAAACATTACCCATCTGCATTAAGGTGAAGCATCTCACAGACATGTTTGATACACATCCTTCCCAGGGAATTTCTTCTGTAGTACTTTATCTTCATTTAACATTTTATTAAAGGATTAGGTTTGGTGGAAAAAAGAAGACAGTCAGTTCTAAGCTATCTTAATAAAAAGCAACAGTTTTAAAGCTGAATAAATGACTGTGTTTTTTGAAGCATAATTATGTGTCTCGATGTTCATATTTAGTAGATTATGACTGGAGCAAAAATTTACTGAAGAATGACTGCCCCGTGGGATGCAAAGTATGAATGCAGCTACAATTTATCAAGGGATAAAAGAACTCCTTGCTATAAACTGCAGAACTAATCAGAAATCAAATCTAGATATTAATTCATCCCTTAAAGAGAGAGACAATCAGGCCTGCACAGTGTTAGAAGACCTTTAGGAGAGATGCTTAGAACATCTCTCTGCAATGGCAAGAAAGAGCAGCTACTGTGTGCATCCCACAGGCTTCAGAGAGGATTGATGGAAGGATGTAGCACAAGCCAAGTGTCATGGACTATGGTGGGTGCATACACTAGATCCCTCTCCATGAAGCTAGAGAGTGAGCACCACAGCAGCAAAATTCGTGGCAAGTAAAGGAGAAGAGAAGAGGAAGCCTTATGTTAATCTCACAATTAGAGGATTAAGCCATAAACAGAGGTTTATTTTCTGGTCCCAAGAGTGTGCACTTTTTACCATTTCACAAAACCTTTTTTGGGGAGGGGATGAGGAGCCAGGGTGTCTCCCTCTTTCTGAGAATGCTAATGACTGGCCATGACCTGCTGGACCAATGAGTTGTTGAGATCAGATGCAGTTTTATTTCGCCTCATTTCTGCTGCATACTTCAATCACCAGACTGACATCTCTCATGGACAGAGCATCCACCAAGTCAGGCAGGTGCCAGCTGGTGAGCCTGGATTTCTGACACAACATTCAGACATGTGATGTTACCTTTGAAAGCCAAGAGGCCAAATTGTGATGACCCCATCAGGCAAAGGAACCAACACTATAAACCCTGTTAAAGGTGATTTGTGTTCAAAATGAGCTTTGTGGTTTGGCTTATTCATCAACCTGTTCTCCTTCCCACCAAGTGAATAGAAAACAGACAAAGTATGTCCTGGACAAATAACTCCAAAAGACCTGCTCCTTCTGCAGGTGATCCTGGGAGAACAACAGCCTATCAATCTATCAGAAGGAATCGGGTCATTCATCTGGGGAGCAGCTTATGAGCGAAACTGGAGTAAGACAACTTCCAGAGCTCCAGCTCTGTCTTCACATCCCTTGAAGGAGGGCAAGGAAATGGCTGTTCTTGTATGGATTGATTATTTTTCTGCTGGAGGAAGAGAAAAAGCAGGCATTTGTGCTGCTGTTACTAGATGTGTTACTCATCTTTGATACAATATTGATCTCACACAGACCATGGAGGGAATGGATGGGAAGCTCTTTGGCAGGCTCTGCTTTATATCTAAGAAATCCCATAAAGAAGGAAAGGGAAAACAGTTTTGCTTCTCCCTGTTGCACATGCCATGCTGTTAACTATATATGGGAGGACACATGGGGAGGCAGGTAAGGGAAACTAGGAACATTTAAAATTCTTGTTTTGTTAGGCTTTTGTATAAATGGTTTGCCATTGCTTGGTGGCAATAAGTAGGATGGGAATGGGTGACTGTGCCATTTGTGCCAACTTGTGGCTGCTGTGTTGTGACAAGTACTGCCATTTTGTCTGTGTAACCACTTTGAGATTCTGTTATGAAGCTACTGAAGTGAGACATGCATATGTTTTGTTTAGTGCCAAACATATTTTGTTCACCTGACACTTTATAATCACTGTCAATGAATGCACCTGACTGAGGGAAAGGCAGAATTATCCCTGGCTGCTTTTACTCTGCCAGGATGCAGGAAAGTGGTGTGAGAAAAAGAAAAAAAGAACAAAAAAGAAGAAAATTATATGGCATGTTTGCACATGTCAAACCTGAAATACTGCAGGGAACCTGTGAGTAAAAGATGTTTCCTAGTCTATCCATTTTCACAGACAATATCTCTGCGGTGAAAATCTATGGAATACAACCACTGACATAAGAATCTGCTGCACAGTTCACATTTACTTTTCTCTACCAACAATCTGGAGGCAGAGAACAATATATCTAATAGAATAATAACAGACACCATTAATACTTTAGTGGTTTGGTATAAGATTGCTTTCATTAGCATGTCAAGTGTTTATTTTAGCTTACTGCAAAACAAGCTCCTTACACACAGCCATGTACTCTCCCGGATTGCAAGGAGGGTAATAATAAAGGAACTTACTTTCCCCAATATTCTGTGGAGGTTTTAACATGCACTGAAATGATATTGCTCCATTACCTCTAGCCAATGAACCAGCCTGGTGAGCTGGAGAAAAATATTGCAGCAGAAATATTGCTGAACTCAGTGGAATAGGTTTCAGAGACTGCCACGAGGGCAGACACGAGGCTGTTCTCACTGCAAATTGTACTCCCATCTTCAATCTAAAAGGACACTCACAACCAGGCAGAGGAAAATACATTGGGTTCTTCCCATGTCTCAGTGTATATTTGTTAAATATTTTATACCTGGTCATGATACCAAGGGGAAAATAATATCCTATGTTAAATGTGGACTTGCTTTTATTGATAAAAGGTAGGGGTTGGGCTTTTGGGGGGGTTTGTTTGTTTTGTGGGAATTTGTTTTTTATAGTTGTTTACTTTTCTTGTGTGTGATTTTGGATTTTTTTCGATTTTACCCTAAGGGAAATTCAACCAAGTTGACCTCAGACAGCGTTTGCCTTTGTTGTGTTTTATTTGAGACTGCTTATATACATTAACTATTCAATTTTTCTTTTTAAAAAAACAACAAAAAACAACAACTAGCTTATTGGAAGCGAAGACAAACCCCTACCTAAATAAAATTATTCAGACATGTAGTTGTGGTTCATGTCACATACTCAGAACTTTCATAATCTTCAAGGCTCCCCATTAAAAGTTCTTTTAATTCATCAAAACCAACAGCTAATAATTAGACCAGGAGAAACTAAATCCTCTTCTCAGACAAATGTGTGCAAATCCCATTTACTTCAATGGAAATGGCTCACAGGTGTGATACATTAGACTCCAGACACTTGGCAGCTTGACAGGAATTCAGTGCCTGGATCCCAACTTCTTGTCTCCTCTTCCAGAGGCACAGGTAATGCCAAAGAAATCTGATCCAGGTTTCTCCACAGGCCCCTCAGCAAACACTTTAATCACCTATTCTTTTCTCCATCACAACAACTCTCAGGGCTAAATTTGAACTTTCAATCCTAAACATCACAGGTTTTCTTCCTGCCTAGCAGATGGGGGCTCTGCCACCAGCTATATTAAACCCAGCAGCAGCGATTACGTTTCACAGGCTTCAATTCTACATCAGCAGAATCTACTGTATGGCATCAAATTCAAGGAATTCAGGCATTTTACAGCTCAGGAGTAATGCAATAATTCTATTGCCATACTGCTTACTTTGCCCTTCCAACACATTTATTTGTGCTTCACAAAGTGAGCAGTAGGTCACTGGGAAAAATGGATAAGCACAGAGAAATAGGAAACTGTATCTAGGGAGCAACAGAAAAAGTGAAACAGCATCAGCTAATACTTGAATGGAAGGAAAACCTTACACTTTGACAATACCTTCTCTCTTCCTTTCATTTTGTTTTGGTTTTTTTAAAGATACTGATACAATGAAAACTTTTAGTCACACTCCAGGTAAGAATATATCATAAAACAACTCTTGCTCTGCCTGTTTAGGAACATTGAAAGTGTGACCACAATCCCAGCTGTGGGTTAGCCTGCATACAAATGGACATGTGGCTTGTCATTGCTGAACTCTCTAATTCAAACATAAAATTGCTATTTTAATTTAATCTGGGTTCAGTGCAGCATGAAAGGAAAGACACTCAGGTGTGATGAAATTTCTTGGGTCCCTCCACACCTCCCAGGTGATGACAGCAATTGCTTTAATGACTTGCCTGTAACAACCAGTCACAATGTTACTGACAGCATGTTACTAGCAGTTACTTAAAATGATAGATGTTAACACTTTTCTGCTCTTTGTGACTCACACTATACCCTAGTCAGAATATTTTAGGAGCTGAATGCACAAATGCTGAAGATTGTGGAGCCGCCGTTTGAGGTGCAAAATTATATGTGTCATTTGAGGAATATTAGGTCAAAAAGAATCCATGAGATGGAATGGTGGATTAAACTTTAGGGTTAAACATTAAACATGGATTAAAGATTAGGGTTCATCCTTTTAACTGTTTCACAGAAAGGGAATTTCTTTAGCATTGAGGTGTTTTGCTCTGCCACATATCTGAAAGCAGTGTGAAACTGTGCACTCTGAAAATAATCCTTTGATGTGAGCGTCTTATAAACAACTCTTCCAATGAGATAGAGATTAGGAAAAAATACTTTGATCCACTTTTAGAACAGCATAGACCACGTTTATGTCCATACCCATGGCCAAGTTTCCCTGAGCAGACTCAGGTGGAGGATGGTATCTCAGAGGAACAACACTATAGGCATTATGTTAATCACCTGTGACTTCTAACTGTGGAGGGATGTAATACACTGTGTAAGGTCTAGAAACATCAACATTGTAAAAAGGAAAACAGCAAAACTTTCTTGTAGAAAAGGAAAGTGATGATTATATTGCTCTGTTTAGCAGAAGGTACCTGTTAAACAAACCAAGCCCCACACAACATGGATTGGGGCTTTTAATTTAAGTCAGAACTGGTTAGAGATAAAACAGCAGCAATTTATTAAGGTGTATCAGCAATAATCAGTATCCCATCACATAAAAATAGGGTTTGTAATTGTGAATCTACTTTAGGATGAAATATACTTCAGAAGATTTATAATCCCTTTATCTAGGCCACAAAGAACTCTCCAAGTGTGTGCAAAGAACATTCTTAACCAAAAGTTTTCCAGTTCTTTCTCAAAAATTCAAAACAAACTTTTCCTCAAAATGTGAATTGATTAATATCCCTGAGAAGTTGTTAGACCACATACCTTCAGCATCATCCTGCAGGTCCTCAGGCTGTTCCTCTTTGCTCTTTGTGGGAGATGGAGACAGGCCTTCTGTAAACACAAAAAATTATAAATTACATACATTATTTGGAAATGGTTTCATTGTATCAGATATTACCATGAGTGATACCACAACTGTATGTTTTATCTCAGCACTCCATTCAGTACTCAATGCTTATCTTTCTGTTATTTAAATTAAGTACTGCATCATCTCTTATGAAATATACAATACATATGTGTCTTTCAGCATGGACTGAACTTTCTTTGACTTTCACAGGATGGAAGTGAAGAAAGCTCATATGAAATAACATAGTGCTTCACAAGCACTACAGAAACAATAATCATAACCCTCAAACAAATAATGTTTTAATTTGTAGTTGTAAACATAATATTTATTATACTGCATTATGGAACTGTGGAGAAATAATTAATAAATAATAATAAATAATAGATGATTTTTTTTTCTCTCAGCTCAATTCCCCATTCACTGTTTTAACACAACAACAAATGAATATAGACTGAAATTAATAATTAAATGAAAGGTAGGTAAACAAGTTTGATAATGAAGTTAAGGAAATGAAAGCTTTACAAGACAGAAATGTTCGGGTTGAACAAAAATCCATTCCAGCCTTTCAGACAGTAGGCAATATCAAGCTGGAGGAAAGGGAGTAAAAGAAGTAATTGAGGCAAATTAAATGTGAGATTTCTCTTGCTTATATGGACTGAAGCACACAGTGTTTAATATCAGCTGGTTAAACTTTGAATATTCTGAACTTTTTCTACAATATTTTCAAAATATCCTGTCATCCTAACAAAAATGATGACATTACTGTTTGTTTGCTATGACACACCTCAAGGCACAAACTGGTAGCAGAGAAAGCCTGTTAATAAAAAGGGAGGCCAAGCTGGAAATTAAGCATAAAAGGTATTCATAAATTAAGACATTTCATGCAAGCAGGCTCCCTAATTAAAACATTCTTTAAACACTGTTGCTTAACCACGAAAGCAGCAACTGACAGACAATTAAAACTCAATTCATTGTGTCTACTGAATGTATTCAGCCATGATGAGAAAATGGCTTTCTGTCATTTGACTTTCTGTCAAACCTCCTGATTCCTTGTGGCTAACTGAGGGCCTGGGTGCAGGAGAAGCATAAAAACCCCCACACTTTTGTGTGTGCTAGAAATAAACTTTGACCACTTGTAACCAGGAAATTTAGGAAGACATATGACCTCTCATGATTCACCCTTATTGCTGTTGCCGTTAGCAAATAAGAATCATGTTATTACTTAAAACTGATTAGCTAATTAACAACTGGGAAAAAAATATCTACACATGTTTCAAAAATTGCTTAAATGTTTCAAAGACTCCCAGCATCTCTCCTGCTGTCACATATATACCACACAATCATCTATTCTTTATGTTGCTGGAGTTTTAAACAGGTCTTGACAATCAGATGCCCAGCTCTCATGAAGGACTTGGCTTTGCAAAGAGCCATAGATTCTTCCCCTTTTTCTTTTACCCTTCCCCAATTACATATATCTAGAACCAAAATGCTGAAAATTTTGAAACAGGAGGTATGAAAGTAGTTAGCATGTGAAAAAGGAACTTGCAGATTCAAGGGGTAGTTGGAGTCAAGGTTCTTTGTGGGTCCCTTCAATTCAGGATATTCTCTAACTCTGAGAATATTGTGTTCTTTCAAAAGACAAAAATGGAGTCAATCATTGCCTTTGCATGGAGCCCAGGGAACACAGAAATAACCTCTGCTGCCCTCTTGGTTATTCTAGCATACTTATGCACAAAAAATCCAGAAAAGCCATGGATTGGGAAGGTGGCAGGACAGCTCAAAATGTCAGCAAAAATTCCAAAATGGAGATCTGTATGTGAGTAATTAAATTCTATCTCACTTTCTTAATTTTAATGAAAGAGCATTATAAAATAAAAGGCCAAACTGAACATTGCTCTTATAAATTTCTACTAGAAGGGAATTTACACTTCTTTCTAGAACTACATAGAGCTCAGAGCATGAAGAGCCCTTAGCAATCAGTAAATAAAGCCAGTTACTGCAAAGTAGAACAAGCCTTGAGGGTTGGCTCAATACCAGGTGGTAGACTGTTCCTGAGAGCACTTAATACAGGACATATGTCATGTCATCATGTTTGCTCATCTGATTTTGAAATTCAAACACATTATTTTGAGGAAAACAAGAGTTTTCAAGTGCTAAAATGAATTTCTTTCTAGAGTGAAGAAGGCAGGAGTAACCACAAGAAAATCCATGAGGAAAAATAAAGGACAAATAAAACCTGACAAATAAAGACATGCTTTGTCAACCCTTTAAGGGGCTGAGGAGCAATGCTGATATCATTCAACAAGAACTCTAATACAAAAGAGAGATCCTGAAAATAACCAGACTTGTGAAGACTTCTTCACGCCAATGTTCTCACTTTCTTTTAAAAAATAACTTGAATATTTATAGTGGATCATATCAACATATGGTTTCTTTGGTTCAAATGCCACTCTGAACCACCTGCCATGTTTTCTTTTTAGTTTGAGATTATTCACATTAGGGGACTGAATCAATAGGAATGCTTCAATCAACACTTGCCCATCTACTGAGGAATCTTATTATTTAACCAATCTGTGAAGTTTCCTTCAGTCCCACACATCAAATGTCAACCAAGTTAAAGTGCAAATGTCCAGACTGGTCTTTCAGGACTATTTGAATACATTAGATAATATAACAAACATCTTAATTGACAGCCCAAAGATGGAGAGGGAGGAGGTGTACATTCAGAGAAGTCAGAACTATTTCTATCTCAGAAGAAACCATATTTTTGCACTCTATAAAGAGCCTTCAAAATGCTCACAAAAGGATGTAAAGGCAGTGTCCCAGGAGAACAAGCTTTCAATCACAATTTCACTGGTTTTTTAGCAGTTATCCCTTATTTCAGAGATCAAAAACGACCTGTGTTTACCATGGTCAAAATACAAGTTTTAACCCTTTCTGCTCTCTAGCAGTGTGTATGTCCTTCCAAACAGTGAGCCAAATATTACAGAAATTTTGTCTGCAAATTTATTTTTAAAAATAACACACCTGGACAGGTGTCTGAACTGATCATATTGAAAGATTTTCTAATTGTGATCATTTGTACTAAAACATTTCTGAGCTTTGCTACTGGGAGATATAATTCTTCTTTAGGCTTATTCAGAGGGTGAGCAAGTAATTTAAATCTCACAGTCTCCAAGTAATCTATATCCAAAATCATTCACAACTCCCAAATTTGCCTTGTTGCAAGTGACTGCTGTTTTCATTTCAGGAAAAAAGATAGTCTTCCTCCAAAAAACAATCTCCAAGTCTAAGGGTGTCCTAAAATGGAACATGCAAAAAAAAATTGTGCATTCATGTGTCTTGATTGTAATAGGGTGTTATTAAGCCCTGTTAGTGTGAATGAGATCCTTCGTCTTGTTTTAACTAGCTGTGGCTTCTAAGTAATGAATAGATGATTAATTACAATGATCAGGATAAAAATAGGATAACCAGCAGGACATTTATTAGGAGCAACTACTTGATGGGAAATGACAGTAGTGTGGCAACAGACATAGAGATGAGGTCAAAAGGCTTCAGTACCTGGCAGAGAATGAAGCTGAACAGATTGAGGGACAATAGAGATTCAGATTCAGAACTGAAAGTTCTTCCTGAGTGATTTTTTTTGTTTGGTTTTGGTTTTTTTTTAATGGCATTGGTAAGAGAATTGACTTATGTCAGCACATAATAATGTTATTATGTGCTGACATAAGTCAATTCTCTTACCATCAGGGAAAAAAAAAAAGGGAAAAGAAAAAAAGGAAATGAAAACACTCAGGAAAGACTAAGTACTGGGTCATCTGGTCCTTGTTTTGGGCTATGTAGGAAATCATTCACAAAGTAAAGCTGAGATGTAGACCTGCACAGGTCTGGACCTGCTATTTCTATATCTGCCCTTTTGACTCAAACCCTTCTAACACCAACTGCATGACACATGATAACCTCAAAACACTTCAAATTAAGTGGTGCTGTTAAGCCAGCAACTGCTACAAGACTCAGCATCCAGAATAACAGACCGATGGGTTAAAAGGCTATGAGTTAAATGCCATTAGAAGAGTGGGTCTGAGTGTGTATATTTAACAAGAGTGGATTATTTTTATTTTCAAACGTTTCTTATTCTAGTATAAGCAGTGATGTTATGTCATAAGCTCACCAAAATGGTCATTCCTGCTTGTTGATTTTATACAATGAATATAAGTATTAATGGATATTACACAGCAGATTGTCTTAGAGATGTTTTTTTTATCCCATACCCATTTTTGTTTCTGTTTTTGTGTCCTGTGCTGTTGCTGCCTCCTTACCCCTCTCCTCCCCCAGCTCTGGGAGTATCCAATGTAGCAATGGGTCAGAGCCAGCCTGGGAATTCCTGCAGGAGTTAGGGAGGACAGTTGCTTCCTTCCAGTAGCATGATTTCATTCTCCATGGCCAGGCCACATTATTGCTCTGGGAGATACTCATTGCAGTGTGTTTTTTATCAGTTTGTTTGCTTTTTTTTTTCCCTTTGGCACCGTGACTGGAGCTTACTGGTTTGCTCCTCTGCTTCTTGGGAGCTCAGAGTGACTGTGTGCAGCGCTGGGACCCGGGAGCAGCCTGTGCCCTGCTGGGGAACACCTGGTCCAATGCCAGTGGCTGTTTATTTATATAATAAAATATTTAACTGGAAAAGTTAGATGATTACAACAAATTTAACTGTAGAATTATCTTTGGCAAATGTTTGCTATATAATGTTGGGCTTTTTTTTAAATTTTATGTATGTTCATATGACTATATCAATCACACTAACTATATTAAAATTACTAAAAGTTCCTATCCAGTAATCTTGACACCAAAATGTAATTACAATCATATGTAATAAAATCAACAGGCCAGAACAGCCACAAAAGAATGTGCTAATCCATCAGTATAACACATATCTATCTGTGTTTTCACACTTATGTACATGCACCATTCTTCAAGTATTTCTAATTTCTCAGGTAATTAAGTGGTTGCATAAATGATCATAATCCATTTGCCTTTAGGCCAATCTTGACAATTTAAGTAGTCAAGATACTGCTTCAAAAGCTTTTACACCTGTTTTCTGGCTGGTATATCCCTGTCTCTCCCCATGTGGCACTCCTTTCTGACCTTGCATGTTTTCATAAAGAGAGCTGGATGTTCCTGCACAGTCAGTGGACCGTGATGGGATCAGGGTCACAGAGACCTTGGGGTATTAGCTGGTTTGGAAGGAGAAGCAGAGGAGTATAGGGAGCTACTCTGCACATAAAAGGAGATGCACTGCACAGAAATCCATATGGAACAGGAGATGCTCACTGAGGACCTCAAGGTGAGGTCAGCAGGGAAAGTATCAGAAGGGGCTCTGGTGGAAGTCTGTTACAAAAAAACTGATCAACTGGATGAAGGTTTCTCAAAAAAACTGGCAGAAATCTCCTGAATGGAAGCTTTTGTCCTCATGGGAGTTATCTAATCCTCTGTCCTCTCCTTTTCTTCCTATTAATACCTATTAATCATTTCCATTTTATGTCATCCACAAACCCTAAAGAGTGACACTTGTTTTAAACAGCAAACTATGAGGACCAGGAAAAAATCCTCTGAACCACTGTCTGACCAAGCTCAGTGTATTTCAGAGTTTCTGGGAGAGTTTTTCTACTGTTTTCATTACAAACATATCACTGCCACTGTTCAGAATGGCAAATGACTCAAGAATTGCTCTGTTCACAGTTTTTACAGATAAAAAGACTGAAGAATTGTTATTATTTCCCCTTCATGTTCAAACTAGCTCATGATAAAAAGCAATGAAATATTGCCTAGAGGCGTATAAGATGATGACATTAAAAAAAGTAGTCTCAGCTGGTCTTGCCATGCACTATTTATTATCAGGGATGTTTCACCCTAATTTTGTGTAAAAACCAGAGATGACTGTTGCAACATTGGCAATAATGATTAGCACTGCTTATCTCAACTAAGGCAATTAATTTCTAGAATTTTTTTCAGTTTGGCTTATGTTTCAGAGAAGTGATGTATTTTAGCATAAAATATTCTTAACTCACCTCTCTCTTCACTCAGCTGAGCCCCTTCTTCATTAGCATCACCTGTCAAAAAACAAATTGAAAGAAAAAGGTTACTGGGAATAGCAGCAAACATCTAAAATGAAATATTCCATGTTTCAAATAGAATATCTTGTTTCATGTATCATGTTTCAAATGCCCATATCTTCGTTTGCCTCCTCCTGTGTAACATTTTGTAGTGAAATCTGGAGCTGGATGGGGAAGGAGGTTTTGATACTGGTTATCACCAGATACAGGTAATGCAGGGAATAAAGACAGCGAATAAAAGTCTGCATAACTTAAATTCTGCAAATAAAAACAGTTATAATGTGAAATTATATGGAATTCCATTCTCTTTCCTTCAGAGCTTTTGGTTTTCTTGACAAATTTCAGTTTGCTTTGTTTCCCTGGAACAGCTGGCTATGCTAAGAAGAGAACTAGCTACCCTACTAGAAAAATCATATGAAGAAGTTACTAATTATTTACAAGACAGGCAAATTGGTTTAAGAACAAAATGAATCTGCGATGACCAAACTTGGGCTAGCTAGGAAGAGATCATTTTTAAGCTTAAAATGAGAGACAAGGAAAGCAGATTACTTTAGCAAAAAGTTCCATATTGGTAGCAAAGGAATTTTTTCCAAGGGGTTTTGCTGAATTAGAAAAAAAAAAAAAATTAGCCTTAATTAGCATTGTGGTTATTCAGTGCTCCAGAGTCTCAGCCATGTAATGGAGATCACAGACATTTATGTCAATTATGTTCCTGATACATACAGACTCCATTTATATCTTTTTAAATGGGGCTGCTGATGGACTTTTTACCAGATCCTATGGTGACAGCACAAGAGGGAATGTCTTTAAATTATCAGAGGGCTCATTTAAATGAGACATTGGGAAGAAATTCCTCACTGTGAGTATATTGAGGCAGTAGAACAAGTTGACAGAGAAGTTGTGGATACCCTATCCCTGGAAGTTCTTGGAGAACCAAGTGGAAGGTGTTCCAGCCCATGGCAGGGTGGGTTGGAATCAGATGGTCTTTCATGTCCCTTCCAACCAGTTATTCTATGATTCTGTGATATGGGCATATGAAAATTCTATAGCAAGCCCACAGCTTTTGTCTGAGGCTTAGTATCTTTCAAACTGGCATATAAGTATATTATGACTGGCCACCATATGAACTCAAAGGAGCTTTGCAATATATTAAGCAATGCTAATGGAAGCTAACAGTAGCATTTAGGTCCAAATTTACAGGGTTAGAACTTTAGAACAGAAACTCTGCTGAGATCCACATGCTGCGACTGGCTGAGAATTAGGCTCTGGTCTCACCAAGATTTGGAGCCTGAAAATTTACTGTAAGTAGCATGAGAACAGAAAAAAATGTTAATAATAGAGGCCTCTACTTGGAATTATAATTCATTATAAGCATTGAAGTCAAGAGTGTGAGAATTTTCATGCTTCTGAATCTTCAGTGCATGGATCTGCATCCACTCTTCTCCCCTTTTCCTCTCATTCAGACATGATCTGGAGGGCAGAACTTTCAGAAAGCAGTAAACAACAGCAGATTACATTTCTCTTGCGTACACTTTATTCTGGCCCAAAGGACTGAAAAAATTCACTGCATATTTTACTTCCTTTTTCCTTATTCTTCAAACAATTCTTTGGAGGTGAAAAAGGCCAGCTCGGCCGCGTTCCCCTCACAGGGGAATGGCGGGCGGGCCGGCGGAAGGGATGGAAAAGGAGCTTCCTTTACAAAAACCCAGGGACAGCCGGTCCCGGTGCCCCTCCGAATGGCGAAATGAGCTGCAGCAGGAAGCTTGGAAACAGCAAGATGGAACCTCGGGTGGTCCCAGCAGGCAGGGGGTGTGGGGTTACAGTGTAGTGAAGAACCCGGAGCAGTGGCAGAGAAGCCGCGGCCGGGCAGCCGCAGTCCGGCTCCTGGACACGGCCAGAAGGGCTCCCTCAGGTCGGGGAGGGCTCAGGGTGAAGTTTTCCTGAGGCACCAGAGCGGATGGTGAGGGTCCTTCCTAGTGAGGCCGGGTGTCAGTCAGGTCCCAGGGCATCGGCCGCTCTTAGGAACAGAGCTCCACTCATGGTAAAAGACAGCAGGAGACAGAACCCCGCAGTGCTGGGGAATTCTCCCCACAGTGACTGCAGCTTCTCTCCCCTCCTCGAGAGTGAGAGCAAGCTAGAGACTGTGCCCAACCCCTTCCCCCAGCCCAAAATCTCAGGGTAACTCTGGCCTTCCCAAGATAAAACCCCTCAGGTAAGGGAGTACCAGCCAGCTGCACCCCTCCTCTGTGACTACATCCTTTGTCTCTCATCTGTACCAGTTGTTATTGTTTCTTAGCAACAAATGAGAGAAAATTCCATAAGTTAGAAAACAAAATGAAAAAATCCTAACCCCCAACATACACACTACCTTAAGGAACTTTGACAGGTAATTTTTAAGATAAGAAAATGACAAATATTGTTAAAGCCTATGGGAATTCTGTCATTGGCTTCAACAGAGCCAGGATTTTCTACTGGTGTTCTGCTATTCTTCAACAAACTGCTCAGAAAATATTTGGCAACATAGAGATTATTAATTATTCAGCTTCCAATAACATGTTCTTTCCATGGAAGCATTTATAATGAAACCAGCATGATAAGGTTTCAAATTAATCTAAGATATGACACTAAATCAGCAGAATCTTAACACACATATATCACCTGGTCTTCTGTGGAAGTTCTTAATTATAGTTCTGTAAGTGACTTGGAATATGAAATTCCCAAAGCAACGGAATAGTTTCTAAGCTAGTGATAATGGACACAGACAAGAAATCTGATGTTATTAAAAAGTAGGGAAGTCATTACACAATATAATTATGAAGAGGCAAAGACTGCTTTTGTGAACTAATTGTGAACTAAAGGCTGGGTTTTTTTTCTGGGAAAAAGTACTTAAGGCTTGCTGAAAGGCAATGAAGTCTCTGTATCATTTCTGAAAATGGAAGTTGGGCTCCCAATAACTTGGTGACACATCTCTGAGTCACTGTGCTGCCTTTGAAAAATTTACACCAATCTAGGTATGAATCTGAGTTTCGCTTTGGCACGCAGCAATCCCCAGCCACTTCATGTCTCTGTAATTATTATTCTCACACTATTAATCCATCTGGTGGAAGCATTTCCCTGTTAAATATAAAACATTCTCTTTCACTGACCTTGGTGTGGCTGGCTGAAGTGATAAACACCATGTTTAGCTGGCAGAGCTCTATGCCAAAACCAATTATTTGAGATAAAAACCAGTGGTTTAAAAGTCTATGTTCAAAATGTATTCACTTACCCCCTGAAAAAAAAGATATTAAGGGCAGTTTTTTGGTTACTAGTTCTGAATAAGTAAAAATATTTTTTTTACTGAAGTTCTACACACCTAATATAAAGCAAAATCAGTGCCAAGATTACCATAAATTAAATTTGTCATACCTACTCTTGTTTTTCTTTTGTTTGTTCTGTTTTTTTTAATTTCTTTTCATTTTCCCTGTACAATTTCTTACTCCATCTAGAGGAAGCCTTAGAAAATATTTGATATATGCACCATAGACAGTCAATCCCAAAGCAAAATTGGATAAAACCACAGAAGAACCTTAGAGTGAATATTTGACAGCAGCAAATATTTCCTTAAACACATATTGTCAATATTTCTTGTCCAAACTCCCCCACTAGAAAGATCAGAGGTGAGATCCTCTGTACCTCTCACCCTCACTTGAGAGCTCTTGAAAAATAATTGACTACTAAAACACGCTCTAGTGAGTGCACACATCTACCCACACTTGGTCAGTCCTCTGGCTGGAGAAGCAGAACAATGACCTTTCACATTGCTTCCCCATTAAAACCCTGGATTTTAGGAAGTTCTACCAAGATGACTTTGCTGGAAAAGGAATGACTGATCCTGCAGTCTGGAGTGAGAGGAAAACTGACAGCGACTATCAGAAAGGGTCAATTCATCCCCAGGAAAAGTCCCATCAGTATTTAGAAGGCTAAGGAGACAAGAAAACCTTATAACCCAAAATGTGTGCAAAATTTTCCAGTTTAGTATACTAAACTTTATATATACTATACCTTTCCAGTTTTCCAGTTAAGGTATACTACATAAAATTAAGGTATTAAATGGGTGATGGGTGGAAGAAGTTCCACTGAAGTACAAAATCATTTACAGTTGAAAGTCAGCCTATGATTGAAAGTCTCCCTCTAACTCCTGGGCTGTCTGGGGTAACTACATCTCTAAAGATCATAGAGCTTTACATTTGGGAGCTAGGTGCTCAAAGCATAAGCTTTTGTGTAAGCCACAGGCTCCCTAGTAGGGTCATGCACTAAGTGATGCCTGTGGCTCTGTCACTGTCCTCTCCCTTGTTATCTGCCAAGCTTTGGGAAATGGAATAATTACACTATATCTGCTCTTACTGACACAGGAGAAGGGGATGCCTTCTGTCAGATCCTTTGTTTTGCCTTTTGCCTTGCTGGTCAGGTTGTTTCCCTGTCTCCCTAGTTGTGGCATACAAGCAAACACAAGCCAGATGGCTAAAATCATCAATCTGTGTTAAGATTTATGTTAGGAACAGAGAGGTGAAAAGCTCTAAATACTTCCACTAATCCCCAAAGCCATTAAACCACCTCCTCCTTGTTGTTGATGCTTCCATTTGCATTCTCCTTCATGTTAGCATGTGGAAAGCCAGCACTGTACAAACACTGTGCATTGAGAAGCCCTTACATGAGAGCCAGCTCCGTGCTGCAGGAGGCTGCTGCTTCGTCTGCATTCAGGTCCTGCATCCTGGGCTCCTGGCACTCCCCAACAGCACTGCATGCTGCTGGCTCCTCCCTGCCTCCCTCTAATCTTTCCTCAGCTGCCTAATTGCATCCTTCAGGATTTTTATTTTTACTCAGCATTTTCTGCAGTTTTCTGATTTCCAGATGTTTCCCTATTTCTAGTCAACCTACATGTCTCAGTCTGCCCCTCCTGACCACAACCAGGGGAGAACTGGGAAGGCACTGTAGGAATGGATAAAAATCCCCTCTGCAGCTTTTATGAACATTCCCCTCTGCCAAACAGAGCAATGAGATGGGCAGAACTGTAGAGGAGGCTGAAATGACAAGCTGGTGATCATAGTGTTGATGTCTTAAAATAAAAGCTCGAACCAAAAGAAACGCTGCAAAATTTCAGCACTGAAAGCTTCAGCCATCCTCTTGAGCTTATCTGCAGTGCAAAAACAGGGGTCTGGCTCAAGAAGTTTCTACTGTCAAGCATTTTCCTAGCATGCATTCCACGATGTGCCCGTACTATTTCCACTGGGATTACAGAGGAGGAGCAACACAGCAGTCTGACACCTTTGAGAAAAATGGATCCCATTTCAGGTCAGTCTTGAAAAACTTTTTGTGTCCAGTCTCAGAGCAGCCAGCAGTGTGGGCAAGGGTACCCACCTGAGGCAAACCATTGAAACCATGATAATATCAGGTTTCCAGTAGCTGGAAAGACCAAGCAGATTGTCACTGTCCATATTTCTGTCTCCCCCATCTTTCTTTCCAGAATTTTATCCCAAAGCTTCAGCCACTCAACTTCATGATCACCTTCACAGCTTTAGGGAGATTTATAATCTATCATATCTATTTACAATACCTAGTAACTGAAAAATCACTTCTTTTGGTGGCTTACAACCACTGCTGACACCCAAAAGAAGCTTCATGACAGTGTACAGGCTTTATGTCCACCTCAACAGAAGAGTCAATGTTACTGTTTCACAGTGAGCCACATAGAAAGGTTTCTTGAAACCCAAACATATATGTGAGGTTTGCAATAACCCAGGATCTCCCAAGCTCATTTGGTTGTTTCAATTCCTCCAGCTCAGCTCTCCACTGGGGAAATGTGACAGAAAATAGCACAAAAAAGAGCAATCCTTTCTTTAAGGAAAAGCAGGTTTGGAAATCTCTGGCAGATAAGATCAGATAAAACAGGCCTGACTGTTTTCTTCTCTCTTAGTAAAAAGTTATATTTTCTATAAAACTTTTCTTCATCCTCAGTGCTCCTAAGATAAAGGAAAAAAAAACCAAAAACCTGAAAGATCTTTAACACAAAAATGTGCATTCTTCTGCTTTGGAAGTAAAAAGAGGACTTCTTTTCCTCCTGTTTCTATCCCTTCATCATGCAGTCCAGCATACAGAGCATACTACATGAACCTCCACCTGATACTGAGCAAGTTTAATTCTTTTTTTTTGTCTAATTATAGAGAAACTTCCACTGATACACTGTGTATGTCCTGGCCATACTGCAGCAGTAGTGCTGATTTCCTTCCTGTGTTGCTTAGTTACAGTAGTCTCACAACACTGGAGCCTCACAGAATGTGAGAGCATGTGTTTGTAGCTTTTGAAGCCATATCAAGTAGAAATCCTCACTACCAATCTCCTAAGAAGTTAGAAACTGGGGCTTTTTTGTCATCACATGGATGACCTCTTTTATGAACTGTATTTATCTGCTGTAAAATATGTACCATACAAATCATCTGAACCTCAGCTGCATACACAGTAACTGCTGTTCCCACAGTGAGGGAACTGGACAGCCTTAGTCAAGTGAAGGAAATGGTACTAACAACAGGATCAGATTTGGACTTCTATTTTCCAGATGCCTCTACCTTAAATAAAAGGAACAAGGCACTCCCTGGGGGAAACAAGTATCAGGTTTTAAAAAATAACCTATTCTGTATTTCCTCTCTGCCCTAAAATACTGAAAATAACAAAGTTTTGTTTACACAAGTGCTAAATTGGATGTTAATCTTGTAATTACACACAAAATGGCATGTTTTGCATATGGCCATACATTTGCAAATACAAGCCTCTAACAACATCTCATCAGTAACCTATGGCAGAGGCAACCAAATGAGACAAACCCAAATTTAAATGCATCCTTGGAAATAAGAAGCAGTTGAGCACATGAAGTCATTCAGAGTCTGTGGCCAGAGAGGACATCATATTTTTGATGATGACATAAAATGCATTTTGAATGCTTTAATGAGATGCCACAATACCCAACAGAGTAGAAAGAAAAGATCTCTGATCAAAGATATATTCACATAATGTATTAAACAGAAAAAGCTGCTTGTTCATTTTCTGGTCCCAGGCAGCCACGTGTGAAGAGCTGAGTATAGAAGGGAACAGCAACACACTTCTCTATCTCAGTCACTTCCTGAGCCTAAGGTTACATATAGGCCATGAAGATTAATAGCTATTGTTGCACCAGTCTTCTGTTGGTTGAGCTAACCCTTTTTTAAACTGTATTTAAGACCTACAAGCTCTGCAGCACCTTGTATCAAGTACTCTTAGATCCTAATTGTATGTTGGGTGAAAAACTACTTCCTTTTGCTTGTTTTCATCCAGATGATTTCCTAGAACACCTTGTGCTCCTTGTGTTACAAGAGATGGTAAATATCTGCTCCATATTTCTAATTACCAGGCTCATCATCTTCCTGTGCTCCCCCATGCTGTTATCAGGCACAGCAACCTGATCCTTGCATCTAAATGACCACTGTGCCTTCAAGGGCATTCTCATCCACCTGCCACTTTGCTGTCTCAATGCAGCTCCTATCCAGGTATCTCCCAGGAACTGGAAAGCTCGTGGATTTGGAGTGAGTGGACAAATACATAGAAACAACCATTTTCCCACACTTCTGGATTGATTGCAGGCTCTGTTGTCAGTCTCACAAAAGGAGACAAGAAAAATCCCTACAAGATGCAAACAAGCAAAGAAGATGAGGCTCCATTTAGCAAAGTAAAAGCAACAGCTACTGACAACAGCACTTTTATAGATTATGGTCCCATTGCTGATCCTTGCCCTGCTCCAAGCTGAGACACTGCTGCCATCAGGAGGAAGGAGGTAAATGGTTTTCCAGACCAGAAAAGATGGGATATCCAGAAGAGATGTGATATCACAAGCCTCTCAAATGTTTTTAGGTGACCAGTACTTGCAACACACAAAGTCTAGACAACATTTCTGTGTCAGAAATTGGCCAGAAAATAATTCTGATGAAATCATACCAGGAAATTTTATTATGATTCAAAAGGAAGGGGAAAACTACCCCCAAACATTTTTTTTTTTTAGGTACTGAAAACCCACTGCCATGTTGGAAGGTGCTGGGAACCCTTTCTTGATCTGCATATCTTCCAAGATGCTGAAAACAGTATCTGAACCATCAGCTATATAGTCTGTCCCCTAAGCACCACTCCTGAGCTGCTGCTTGATCACTGTCCTGCACTACACTGAGACCAAACAGGCAAAACAGACAACCCCAACGAGTGGTAGGACTGGCACAGTCCTTACCATGGCAAATAAAGACAGAAAGTCATAGAAAAAATTTGGTTTACAGTTTTATGAACACATTTAGCTTTAAGTGACCTTGAGTTTTTCTGAGGTAAGTTGTTTTCAGAGATGTTTCAAAATGGACAGCTATTTTAAACATCGTGGCTATTTTAAACTTTTGGATTGAAACCAATTTTTACAGCAACATATTTACACTGGAGGGCACTTTATCAGGGTCTAAAGGTGCTGTAGCAGAGAACTACAGCAAAGCCAACATCCTCTTTTAGCGCAAAAGCTCCTCCAGCTCCCCCAGATGGGCAGTGCTTCCTTGGAACACTGCTGAGGGCCAAGGAACCATAAGGGTAACAGTGGGGGGCTGTGCTTCTCCCCAGCTCTTTTGAATTAAATCCTTAAACAAGGGGCATTGCAGGAGCCATCTGAGTATGACATCTTCCAATATAAGGACAAAAAGGGATGCAGAGAGCATTTTTCACCCTCATGAAAACATCAGTGTGCCACAGCTTCTCCAAACTGACTGCTGCCTTCCACCTTCCACCCACCAAAAAATCCCCACTCATCCCTGCCTCAACATAAGACTCCAACAAGATGGGAAATCAAAGGGGAATGTTAAATGATGCCATGGAATCCAGAGCAGGCTGGATGGCTGTGACTGCATAAATACTGAGGGGTACCCCAGTGAGCTCTCAATGATACAGAGCTCTGGAAAGGAAAGGGATGCATGGTCATGGCACAGTCACCATCTGAGAAGCCAAGCAGGGTCTTCAAGAGACAAGACCAAAGTTTGATGAGGCAGAGAAATCAGAGTCCCCTAAGCAACCCAACACAACAGCTCCATTGGGGCTATGGGGTTGGGGAAGCAAGACATCACACAGAACTTTGCAAGCTTTGTGAGGGAATACAGTGAAGAGAGTAATAACAATGGTCTGACTGCTTCCAGTTTCACCCTGTGAGATCAGGCTGTGAAGACAACAACTTGGAACACCTGCATGGAAACAGGACAAGCAGCTGCAACCAAAACCTTCAGGATAGCCCTTATTGATCAGGAGAAGAAATATTGATAATATTATCAATATTGATAATATTGATCAGGAGAAGAAGGACAAAGAGATATCAAACTCCCCCAAATCTTACTCCCTAAAAGACATTTGTTTGGGGCCCCAAGCCCTGGTGACCTTTGTACTCCAGCCTGAACCAGTCAGAAAACCAGAGCCTTGTGACTTGAGGCAAATCACTGCCCAGGTGAAACCTCCCATAAAGGATATTGGGCACTTCCAGTAAACTGCTTGGCACCTCTCCACAGAATAAAATAAAGCCCATGAAAAATATTTTGTGGAATACATTCAGGTGATGAATTATGGAAACGAATTGGCTCATGAACTCTGCAAATGCAAATAGAGAGGCTAAATTTATCAGATGAATTATCCATTTGATACTGGATTACTTGCTAAGGGCTAACTTATGACTCCTCTGCTTATGCAGAGGAATGCTCCAGCCCCAGTGAAGTCTGCCATGGTAAGCAGAGAGTGTGATGTCTCTCAGTACCAGAACAGAAATTAAAGCCCCTGTTTAGGAGTTTGCTCACGTATTAGTGCAGAGATTGGCCTTTTTAATACAAAGGCCTTCATTCAGCCATTTAGACAGTTTCCAATTTGATTCCAAGCCTGGGAGATCTCTTAACAATGAATTTCCTCTGCAATTGTAATGTATTTGCACATTTTATGCACAAGTGGGATGCTATGCACCCTCCTCAAGTGATGGGAGAATTATTATAAGGCAGTAGCTCTCATTCATATGGTTTGGGTAGGGGAAACGGTGTTTTCATCAGCCAGGATGAAAGCAGAAAATGCATTAAATATCATAACCTGTAATAGAGGGAATAGAAAGTTTTCTCAAGATGAAGCAATCTCTCTCTCTTTTTCCTTACACAAACTGATAATGGCTCAAAAAAGAAAAAAAAAAAAAACCATAAAAAAAGAAAGAAAAATTTTCTTGGGATCAGCATCCTTAAAAGGACATGAGTCTAAAAGCATGCACCTTCCATCTGTCAATTGGCCTAATGAAAGTGCAAACGTCCTTTCTACAAAAAAATTTGCAACGTTTTAGTGAAGTAATTTTGTTACTCTGTTTGAAGTAGCAAGAAGTAATATAACCTTGGATGCTGGAGCTTCACAGGACATCCCTTTTATAGCATCATTTTTGTCAAAAAAACCCTGTTTTTGGAAAAAAATGTTTCTCCAATCCGCTGGTAACAGGTGGTAGATTTAGAAATACTTTAAGCATTACAATTGAAGATAAACCGTTTATTATATATGACAGCCACCATGAAAAATAAGCATTTGCCAAAGGTCCTTACAAGATTATCTCTCTGACCTATTAAGTAGCTTTGTGTACACAGAATACAGGAAGAAAAGAAAAAAAGGTATCTTTGCTCCAGCTGGCAACTATTTACAAATGCTCTTAATTTTCCTCCTACGTATAGAATCCTAGAAGTATGTATCACTCCGAGGTAAATGTTAGCAAATCTAGCTTTTCAAGGAGGATTCCATTTTCTGGTAAGTCTTATAAATATGTATAGTTACCAAGAGAAGTAATGCCTAATGTCTGGACTCCATATAGAATTCTATTAGAAGAAACAATGCATTCCAGAAGAAAAAATGATCTAAGTAGCAGTTCCTTTCCCAGAAAACTCACTCATACTACTAATAGCAATGAACCCAGCAATGTAAGAACTACATGTATGAGCCAGAACTGCAGGCAAAGATACTTTATTTGCCTGAAAGACATTCAGTTGAAGTAGAGAGAATGTTCCAACACAGGTGAAGGGAGAATAGCTGGGCTCTGTCATTGCACAAGGAGATAGGACTCAATTCATAAAAAATAAAAAAACCCATCACTGTGGCACTGTTTAATATATTAAAGCAGTGATCCATCTTAAGCAAATAAAGTTGTTCTTTTTATTGCTCTTTTCTTACTAGAATATACAAAATCTCAGCAAAACCCCAGAGGATCAATAGAATGTTTTGCCTTGACTAGGACCCTTAACCAAAGCAGGACTTTTCTGGATAGCACTGACTGAGAACCTATGTCTGAATTAAAGCCAAGTGGTGCTCTGCTCCCCCTTGGAGCATTCTCACTCTGGTTTGGGTTCTGTAATCACTGAGATTGAATCAGAAATGCTGAGACAGTTACAATTGCTCAGTAACTGCACAACTTTGCTACACTGCTAAGACATGACATTACTTCGAGGTCCGTCTCTTCCCCCTATATATTTAAAGTTTGAAAATTACAAGGGTCTTGGCAGTTGTCTTGATATCAATATTATTACTTGACTAATTTCTTTGGCATTCCACTTGCAAAACAGGCCTAATGATATGTTCAACTAATGGAACAATTTCCCTATATCTATATTCCACTTACTCTAATGTGCTGAGGTGTAATTCTAGCTTCATTTCATTATCACTTGACTAGCTCAAGCACTTGCATGCATTTTTGGATTTATTAATGCAGTGGGTTTAAAGTAATAACTATTTATGTATATAACTCCATGAATATATTCTCCTTTCCAAGCATTTTTGTCCACATCTATTAAAGTAGATATATTTCACAATGTTTCTGAATGCAAGATGCACTTTTTAAATGCCTTGACATTTTTTCTCTAAGCTTAAAGCAATAGTCAGTGTTATTCTCTCATGTGAGTGTTTAGATAGTGTCCTATCAGTTTAAATTTAAGGCAAATCTATCCTTAAAGACTTTAATTTCACTAAATTAATAGATTTCCTTTAAACCAAAACAAAAACACCAGTTTCATTAATTTCTTCTGCAGTAGAAATATCAGGAATTTACTGCCAAAGGTAGAGGCAGTTACTAACTTCTTGACACAGAGCCATGTTAGCTAAGTCTTCTGGGCAGGAAATGAGTCCTGTAGAGAGATGGGATATCTCTGCAGTAAGAGAGTCTGCTGATGACTTGTCCAAGTCTGCTACTTTAAATGTAAATGGCAATTTCCAAGTCATCTGAAAAAAGGAACAAATGGCAGACTCTGATGACCAGGGTCACCTGGTGATCTCCATCCAGACCTTCAGCTGATGTTCTCACCAGGAGGCAGTTTGGCATGGGGCTGACTTCAGCTGTCATCTGCTGAAGTGGTGGTACACTGTGGAAAAGTGTCATTTGGAGTTTTAGACATAAATAGTTATTACTTCAAGTTGGCAAGGAAAGCCTGAGACTGTCCATTAATGGTTAGGGCACTCCAGAAGAGAGACCCAGACACTGACCCTTTCTCCAGTGACACTACAGGAGAGTCATTTAGGAAGAAAGTCCTGCCTCTGTCTTTCTCCTCACAAGTTGAAGAGCTAAAGACCCAAAAAACCCCACTAGAATAAAACCTTCCTGGATCCCTGGCTACTGACCCACCCACAGGAAATCCTTCACTGCATCAGGAATAAAGTTTTAGAACTAAACTGGTTCCTTTTAAGACTCTGGCTAACCAGACAGAAGATGCCCAGTAACATATCAAAATCAGAAGTATTCTTTAGGAGAAAATTGCAACCAGGAGTTTATGAAAATGGGCCCTAAGGTATTTTAATAATCCCTACCTAATCCTATAATAATCTATCTAAATTTTGTATATTGAGAACTAAACTTTCCCTGGATGGTTGTAAATTTTGGATGAACCTTTTGTATAGCCACATAACTGAAACACTGGATTTAGAGGGTCTCTACCATGACCACCTGTCTATGGTCACATATCAGAATCTCAATTTTAACTTGAGCAAAAAAGCCATAAAACATTTACATACATGCGAATAAACATACTTTAAAAAAAAATAGTATGGCAGATCATCTACATAATGAGGTGTAATGCAATTAATTACATGTTTTTCTGTAACAAGAGACTCAGCTGCACAGATTCTTTGTAGACAGGAGTTCAACAATATCAGGTTTTTTAAAAAAATCCAAATTAAATGAATCTTCCACTTTGCTGTCTTTCTGACTTTGGGCTTGTCATGATACAGCTCTGAAGCATCTTCTTGTCTCTCAAACTTTCAAACCCAAGTGGATTTTACATTTATAGGAACAATACTAGGCTTTATACCATGATTTCCAAAGCCTTAGAGATGAAAGTGAGCATTAATACTCTTGATTTGTTGACAAATTGATGTATATTCTTCTCTCACTTAATCTGAAGGGCAGTAACACAGCCAGCAACAGTAGGCAGGGTACTGCCACTTTATTCTTTGGGTTGAGTATGCTGACAAAAAAATAAAATCATTCAATGAATGGATTAGACATGAATGCAGCTTCTTGAAATGCATGTTCAGTGTGCTCCAGACAAAAATATTATTAAGTGGTTAGACATCATTCAATGCTACCTGAATAATTCAATAGGTCTTCAAGTTTCAGCTGCCGATCACTGCAATCTGGCGATTACAAAGTAATCTACAAAAAAAGCTTTGTTCTAGTGAGATGAGACAAAAATACCAGAGTTTCCATGCTATCAGACAAAGCAAAAGCTGAAAACCACTGTGGCTACAGTGACAACACAGTCCTGTAAAATTAATGGGACTCTGAATGCACCAAAGCTCTGCTTCCTATTACTCCAGGCCATTTCCACTGACAGACAGCATGGGGAGTATTGGGATATAAAACACTAAAATCTGGATCTTTACACATGTAGTTGGACTGCTGTAAGCACAAAGCAAAATAAAGTGGGAGGAGTTTTAGGGTGGATAAAATTATGGAGAGCAGATTTCTCGTGATGTACAATAAAAATAAATCACAGGTTTATAGGAGGAGGGGGATCAGCAAATTTACTATCCACCAGGTTTCCTTAAATCTAGAAAGCAACCTCCTGTGTGAAATCCAAGATGAATGGCTAACATTTCCCAAGTGCTCCAGCGAGAGCCATCTTTCTCCCATTCATTCTTGCACAGGGACAGCTCAAGTTTAAAGTCCTCATTCAGACACAGTTGGGCTCTAACCCCTGTGGTGTCTTTTCAGACCCAGAGAAACCTTACCAGCATTGTTAATGAAAGACCAAAGTGTGCACAAAGTGTATGGAAAAGCAATATACACTAGGAGCTATATACATTAGTGCAAATAATTTCCTTCTCAAGAGTCAAGAGAGCCAGTGCCATGCACCCCATTTTGGGAAAAGATACATGTATAGCATGGAATGCAGAGATTACTGAGCATACAAAAGCAGTATTAGAAGTAGTTTTAATAGTTCACACATTTTAAATGTCTGCATTTGTCCAGGATCAGAGCCTCTGTGCACAGCTGATCTTTAAAGAAAGTTCACATTTCAGTATTTGGCTTTGGAAAGAAGAAAAGATGCCAACATTTGCACTTTTTCTGCATGCTTTTTTAAAGTCAGATGGTACTTGATTACTACACCTACCTAGAGGGAAAAACTCGCCCATTTTCTTCTTGAAAATTTTGTAATCAATCTCCAAAAAGACGCAGAAGATGATACGATCCACCTGTAAGAAACAAAATGATTTACAGTGAAAGCATCACAATCATCCATATTGGCAACAATAGTCAATAAAGGCAAAGAAACTTTTAAGCCAGTGTGCTTTTATGCTCCAGGCAAACAAGAAAACAGGGCTGAATGTCTTGACTTTATTGTACATCTGTGTTGTAATTTATAATATAACCTTTGCAATTGCAACTCACAACTGTATTCTTTGTTAACTGCCTCCTGTTTATGCAAACTGCTCTCAAGCACAGTATAAATGACTTTGGCATTCCAGATGAGAACTGGGATGCAATGTTTGATGAAAAAGTCACATGGGGACTTCTAATAAGCATACAGAAGAGTAAATGGGTAAGCAAAGAGCTCTTTTTCCAATCCTTGTCCGACAAACCTATTTGCAAACCCATTTAGTATTTTAAAATGGCTTTAAAAGGTTTCATGTGGTTTTAATTTACATGAAACCACTTATTCTCACTATAATACAAACAGAATGCAGCAGAAACACAAAAGCTGATTAGATGACAGGTAGCACACAGGGTAAATAAAACATTTAATATGCCATCTACTTAGTGAGGCTGAGCATATCAATGAAACCACAGCCCATAATGTATGCACCACCCACCAATGAGTTCAAATAAATTCGTTGGGAGATCACTGTATGTAAAAAGCTTTTCTGAAACAGACCAAAAGTAATAAAAAAGCTAAACAAAACAAAATCTAGAAATCTAAAACCTTTAAGGGTGAGAAACACCCACATTGGACTTCAGCCTTGCAATAGCTTTGTGTTATTTATTTGCATTGCCCAGCACAAAATGCCTCTGTAACCAAAACCCAGCTTGGAGGGGTGCTGTGGAAAAACAAAAAGACCCTCTTACAGCTGAGCTGAGGGACCTGCAACCCAGAAATCATTTCTTTCTCTGATGTGCATAAGAGCTTAACCAAAAAAAGGGATGAAACCCAAGCAATAGGAAATTTGGCATCTTATGCTGTCATGGTGTCTCCACAGGCCATAAGACAATCTGTCATAGCAGAACTCCTCAAGAGTGCCTTTGCATGTGCTAGAAAAATCATGAGCCTTCCCCCTGCAGGGAAACAGTGAGAGGAATGCTCTCAAGACATGAATCCTTTCCCTTATCTTCAGTAGAAAATGCTGTCCTTTTGCTGCAGCTGGTCTTAGAAGTGAAGTCCAAGGCTTGGCTTCAAAAACAGTTATGCTGAGCAGCTCAGGACATCATTTCTGAGCTCACTTTGGTGCAGCCCAGTAGAATACAGAAAGGGATGAGAGCAGGCAAGCACCTCTTATGCTGGAAAATACCAGCAGCTACTAACAAGGACATCTCAGAATGAAAGGTGATGACAAAACCTGCATGATCAGACTAGGTACATAACATCACAACTAGAAATCTTACAAGGGGTAATGGCCTCAAGTTGCACCAGGGGAGGTTCAGGTTCACTATCTGGAAGAATTTCTTCATTGAAAGAGTGGTTAAGCACTAGAACAGTTTCCACAGGGATGCAATGGAGCTCCCATCCTTAGAAATGATCAAAAAAAGAGTATATGTGGCACTTTACAATATGGGTTAGTGGGAAAAGTGGAATTCACTCAAAGGTTGAATTTGAAGACCTTGGAGATCTCAAACCTTACTGATTCTATGACACTCAGTGAGACTGAAGGCACAAGCTATGTTAAAGAAGAAGGAGGTTTGTGGGCACAAGAGGAGGCAGCAGAGCTTTGCAGGGAGGCCTATCAGCAGATTTTTCAGCAAGAAAACTGCCTGCTGCTGTCTGTTCATATGATGCTTACAGAGCCAAGCTGTTCTGTGCATCCCTTGTAAACAAACCAGGCTGGATCTTAAAAACGTTCTGGACCATGGATCAGCTGCTATTCAAAAAGGGATATAATAAAAAACTCAAATACTAGTTATGTGCTCAAGCCAAAAAGCCATACTTATCTCCATACTCACAAATTCATAATATAAAGCATCACTGCCAAGATGTGTTACATTTTACCTACATCTTCTTTAAGGTCCCTACCAATCCAAACTATTCTATGATTCCATGATTCTGCCTAAACTGGGTGTTTCCAGGAGGGAGGCTTTAATCAGCAAGTGCTTAAATTACATTTCTTGTGAAAATTGGATTGAGATATTGCTGGGGTGTTGCTAGATTGTCATCTTCCCTCTCTGCCTTGCGGACTTTCAAGCATTAAAAGTGATAGGCTCAATGAACCAGAACAGACAAAAGAGCAAGGACGGAAATGCATAAAGCAGAGGAGGAAAGATATTCCCACACAGAGAAGTTTCTGAATCTCTACACAGTCTCATATTCTCTGCTGAAAATCCTACAGAAATTTGCCTCATTCTACATCATCCAACTTCTCAAGGTGTTCCCTTTACTTGTATTTATTCAGTGCAGCTGGCAATGATAAAACTTCTCCGTGAGAATTTCTACTACTTCTAATATAATTTCTTAATTTAAAAATAGGGAATCTCTCTAGAATTGGCAGACTATTTCAAAACTTCTAGCCTCCTGATTGTACACATCCTATATATAAACCTGTTCCATTTCTTCTTGATGTGAGAAAAACTGCTCTATTTTTAAGTATGCATAAGATATTGTGATGACAGCTGAAATCCTGTGTTTATCTGATTGAATGGCATGCGTTGGCAGATAGTAAATCTGAAATTAACCCCTATTCTAGCATTCTGCCAGTCATTGACTATTTTATCTAACATCCCCAGCTAAAATAGCTGGAGATTAGGCAGGGAAAGTAACCCTTGTTCTCACTATGCCCATTCCAGCTACAGTAAGGAAAGATTTAATCCAAGTGACTATTAACCTACTTTGCCTGCTGGCCCACAAAAGCTCAGCAGGATTTTTGGGACGTGCAGTTAGGAAAGCCACTCCTTATTCAACAAGGAAATCTCTCCTCTCATGTGGCCTGGAAATGCCAGCTTCATTAGAGTGCCACACCACCCCTTTAGAGAGGAACAGCCCCTGTGAACTCCACC
This sequence comes from Parus major, assembly GCF_001522545.3. Taxonomy (NCBI): domain Eukaryota; kingdom Metazoa; phylum Chordata; class Aves; order Passeriformes; family Paridae; genus Parus; species Parus major. The sequence goes on along the minus strand of NC_031770.1, from coordinate 7,189,125 downwards.
AATAGTGCCCAGATGACCCCCAGTGCCTTTTGCAGATGCCCAGCTCCTCCACTGCTGACCAAGCACCACTCAACTGCAGCAGAACTGTAAAGGAGTTCTAGGCTGAAGGTATTAAAGCTCATCCCTGATTGACAGATATTTTTTGAAGGCTGGTATTAAAGTGAACCATGCCATGTCAGAGCCTGATTAAATTCTGCTCACTTTGCAGCTATGAATAGGTGGATCAAAGAACCCCAAAATCAAGAGCACTGCAGCACAGGAAGAAGGGAGTTAAAATGCATGAGCTGTTCACTTAGGCACCTTCACAGCTCAAGGCTGTGAGTACATTTGATTGTTTGGGTTTTTTTTACCTTGGGCCCTGCTCTCTTTGCCAGGCTTCATTTAATTTTGATGGGGATAGCTTCCAGGTGGTTCTGTTAGCAGCACCTCATAAGAATTAGTAAACTTCTGCAGGGCTTACAGGACTCATGCTATTTATTGTAGAATCACACAGTGGTTTGGCTTGGAAGGGAACTCAAAGATAATCCAGTTACAATTCTCCCATCATGGGCAAGAACACCTTCACCTAGATCTGATTCCTCCAAGCTCCATTCAGACGTGGCCTTGGATACATTTTTTGCAGTAGAATGGACCCTAACACCAGAGTTTTAGAAGGAAACAGCCATATCTCATCTCCACTGGTGTTTTCAGTTCATGAGATATGGGTATAAAAGCACAGTTGGTCCAATAGCAGCGGCGCTGATCTTAGTTCAAGGAAAGTGACAGCAATATTTCTGGTTTTTGATCTTTGGGGTTTTGATAGTTGGTGGCTTTGAGAGCACTTTGTATGTTGTGAGTTTTTAATTTATTGGTGAGACACTGCACCTTGGGTGAGTTCCCTCACAGACCACTGACAGTCCATGGAAGGCTGGGCAGGTGGGTGCTCAGGGACATGAACAGGAGTGATGGAAAGCTGCTGAGAGTCCCTTAAACTCATCCTTAAGGACCCTGCCCTCTCCTTCAGTGTGTGGGAGGATAATGCATGTTTATATGCACATCTCTGCATGCAGCTGCTGCTATAGCAGGAATTTACAGCTGTATCTACATAAAAAAGGGATTGATTTCTTACATGGACATATAGAGGATAAGGGGGAATGAAACTGAAACTTTTCAAATTGAAAGAGAAGAGATTAAGATTAGATGCTAGGAAGGAATTCCTTACAATGAGGGTGGTGAGGCCCTGGCACAGGTTGCCCAGAGAAGCTGGGGGTGGTCCCATCCCTGGAAGTGTTCAAGGCCAGGCTGGATGGGGCTCTGAGCAGCCTGGTCTAGTGGAAGGTGTTCCTGGCCATGGCAGGGGAGCTTGAATGAGATGAACTTTAAGATGCCTTCCAACCCAAGTCTGTCTGTGATTCTCTATATATTTTAGCATCAAAAATAGCTATGTTTTTATCTCAGCTCTTTTGCTGTGGTCTTGGGCAAGGTTGTGTGCTTGCCCTGGCTCCATTTCCTTGTCTGCCTAGGGGATACCTGGCTGTGCACCCATGCACTGATTCAAAGAGTTATTGCCAAACACAATCCACAGGACATGCCAAATGCTTTCATAGGTATAGCTGTCTGTATATTCAAGTGCCAAGCTGGATGTATCAAACACAGATCTGAAGCAGAACACTGATCAAAAGCCTTTCTAGACTACTTCAAATAATGAGTGTTTCCATGTCACTGCCTCCCTGTGTCCTAACAAAATAACAGCTTACAATGCAAACAAACCCAAGTGTGTTTCAGCACTCCCAAGTATTTCATGCATGATTACAGCACCAAGACGTGTATCTAGCAGGAAGTTACTGCTTTTTATTTATTCATTTTTATAGTGACAAAAAGTTTCATCAGCACTTAAATGTTACCAGAAAATACACAATAGAAAAACAATGAGAACTTGCAAAAAATGTTTCCCAATCCCAAATCAAATGAATGATAATACAGCACAAAGAGAAGGAAGCAGATTTTTGCTCTTTTTAGGGGTAGTAAATCCCTTTCATTAAACACTCCTGCCTGATCCCATTAGGACCTACTGTCATAAGGCAACAGTGAACACCAGAAGCTTGCAGAAACATTTTTAGTTTATCGAAATTCCATGGATTTCATTCAAAACTCAGTGAAGTAAAACAGAGATATTTTTTTCATTGACTTCAGCATGCTTGGATCGGCACCTATACTCTGTAGCACCAGACAGAACATATGCCTACTCAAGAATTCAAGTTCTTCTGACAGAGACATTTCATTACCCTAAATACTTTCTCAAAGATATCCTTAACAGTCAGAGTTCAGAGCTGCCTGAACCTGTCAATATGCCTTGACTACATTGACTGTAAGAAAGGAGCTCTGAACCTTCAAAGTTGTTTGGGGCTTTGAGCAACCTGGTCTAGTAAAAGACCCCCATGGCAGGGAGTTTAGGTCTGTAAGGGTATGTAAGGCTCCTCCCAACCTGAACCTTCTTATGATTCAACAATGTTAAACATTTTCCTTTGGACCATGGGCAGCCCTGTTAGCTTCCATTGCCTGGAAAAGCTTCCCTTGCAGGCACCAGCGAGAATGGAGCAACCTAAGTCAGGTTTCCAAGGCATGCTCTCACAGAATCAAAATCTCAGCTGTGAGAAGCTCAGAATAAGGAGCAAGAGATTTTTAATGCACTCTAGGACCAGGCTACGAGTGCTCTATCTGGTCCCTGCACATGACCATCTCCTCTGTTTCTGTGACCAGTGCTCAGTTTTCTGCTCTGAAGTTCACATCTCTTTCTTGCTTATCTTCAGGGACCCTATTTGCCATCTCTTTCTTTTCTGTTTCTCTGACAGAGTTCCTCCCTGCCTGTAATTGAGCTGATGCACTGAACTGACTACATACAGAAGTACAGAGACCAACATCTTGTTCTGCCCCACTAAAGATCTGGCAGATGATACTCTCTCTTGATGCTGTCAGTCTCCCCTTCAGCCTGATCTGATCCTCTGGTAATCCTATTGCAACCAACAGATGGAAATACCAGCTTTGTAGAATAACACAGCCATCTGCCATATACCTCCCAGCAGCTGTGATCCCCTTTGCCAGAGATGCTGCCTTTCTTGAGCATCATGAACATCTGGCCAGCTGTCCAGATAGCAGCCTGTCTGTCCAAACAGAGCAGAGAGGGCTGCATCTCCCCTTGGAGATCAGCAGGTTTGAGGCCAGAAGTTTTCACACACATTCTGAAGTTGAATGCTTCAGGCCCTATAAATACTAATTTCATAGGACTGTAAATTAAAATTCAGCCTCCTGGTATTACTAATTTCACAGAAACCATTAGAGCATAAAGCCTAGCTAAGTGTCTGCTCCTTTTGGCATGACATCATGGTCTATAATTGCAGAATTACTCTTAAAAAGAACTTCAGTCATGTATTTATGGCAAATAGAAAGCTTTGGTGCTGCCTTCATCCTCGGAGCAAGATTTAAGCAGGGCAGAGGTGTCAGACTGGTGATACGGTGAATTTGACAATCAACGAACTGTGTGATGATGTTCACAAAGCTATTCACCTAGCCTTAAGAGCTTTTCTCTTGGCACAGCTTCAAATCCACTGCAAACCTGAGCCAAAACACCCTGTGTTTACTTGACCTTGCAATCATACAAATGAGCCCAGCTTCAGGCAAACAGGACATCTCTGGATGACCCTTCAATCCAGGGAGAAATGTACTCTCTCAGGACACTGCTCTCTGGTTTTCATGGATTTCAATTTTGAGATTCTTTGGAATCCAAAGCAAAAGCCTAAATAAAAATTCACATTAATGCAAACCTCTTGCAAGTAATGGAATTAATGGAGAGTAATGATATTGCATCCAGAGCAAATACCTGTGGAGGACTAGCTGTGAAGAAGTTACTTAAACCATCATATTACTTAGTTAGCCATTGAAGAAAAAAATAATAGAGATCATATGAATTATAAAATTATTAATGCATATCACAGGTGGAATGGTTTCTATGGTGGTCCTACCATAGTTGAAAAACAGAATTAGAAAGTTATTATTATTGCTTTAATATCCTACGTCATGATGGAACACATACTTAGCTTGGAGTGAAAGATAATTAAAAGTTTAAGGGCAATTTAAAAAAAAACAAAACCAAAACTGACAAAAACCCCACCAGAAATTTATTACCATCTTAAAATATTAATGCAAACAACATCCTAGTAGGTAAGGATTTGCAGCAATCTCTGCCTCTAAATCAAAATGAAATAGCAACACATTTAACAGTGAAACTCAATAGAAGTTCAAAATATGGCCAGAATGTCTCTCCCTGTCCTTTGTGCCTGATCTTACAGGTCTACTCATTTTCAGCAGCTGAGGGCTGTTGATACTCCCAGTATCACACAGGTACCAGACACACCAGTGCAGTTATGGCCCAAGCCTACTGCCACATAACTGAGTCATATTCAAACCCATAAAACTTTCCAGTGGAGAGCTGCTTTTACCCACAGTTCTCAAGCACAGCTCAGCATTCCAGTTTTGTGATAGTTCTGATAGATCCCTGCTGCCAGGTGAAGATTTGATGTGTCCAAGGTCACAGAGAAACAAGAACAGCAGAAGTAGAGTAAGACCTTGGGGTTTTTTTTCTCCTGCTCTCTTTTGACCAAAGATGCTACAGATGAAAAAAAATAAAAAAATCCCATTAATGGTCACAGGCAAAGTTCACAAGCTTCACTGCATACCACTGCTTTTCCTCTGGTGGAAATACCTTTTCAATGCATCCACATATTGTGTGAATCAATACTGAAAACCCTTTTTCCCTCATATATTGATTGTTTTTTAAAAATTATTTATTCTTTCTGAGAGATTTCAGTCTGTGAATGCCTTTAATACTTTTTTAATACAGTGTATTATTCAAGGGCAGGTAGAGCTTTCCCTTTTGGCCTTCTTTGTGCTGAGCTGTTCCTTTTAAGTGTGTGAACAAACCATCTGCCTGACAAGCAGAATGATTGTCCTAAAGAACCTATTGGGATCTCAAACAAGAAATTACAACAGCATTTTCACAGGAATTCACAATTTTGTTGTCGACCATTTGTGTATGTCCCAGTTACTTCCTGCACGATTATATGACAAATAAGATGTGACAGTCCTGTAGTGGTAATATAAACACACACAGGCTATAAAATAACCAGTCCTTAATAGTCCACATGTGGTTTTGTTCACAACTACAAAAAGTTTTTCATTTTCCTAAAGGTAAAAAAAACCTGTAAAACCAGCCTAGGATTTAAGGGAATGTCTCAGTATATTTCTTTTGATGGTCACTAAAACTTGTCAGGGTAGGGCCAGGAGAGTAGTTTAAGAATGCATTTGTTTTTACCAAGATTTCCATCAATCTGCACAATTCACTTCTATGCCACACAAACACGATGACATAAAGCCCATTAATCTTTTCCAGCTTAATACCTACTGTCCTTTGAAGATACAAGTTTGGAATATCTGAAGGCGACCTCCATTTTTCACAGCTCCCAGTCATAGGGCAGCTGACACAGCCAAGATAATCCTGTATTCAGCGAAACCGGGGGAATGAATGGATTCTGATGAATGCAATTTGCTATCTCAGTGACAAATGGCAAATGGGAAGAGAGGGTGTGCATGCAAATATAACTGCATTAAATAAGGGCTTGTGAAGGATGGTACTCTGAAAATATCTGATAGGCAGTTTTACAACAACCATGCCTTATGGACGAGATAAATCATCAGCTTACTTAGAGTTATCATTATATCCTCATTGTGGAGCTCCGCTGAATAAGATGGAATTGTGGCATACAATCAAGCAGGGTGTTGTGATCCCACAAGCCAAGTTTTTGCATCACATTTTACCTTACAACATCAGTTTTTCACTGTCTTTTTAGTACAAGTTGGATTTAAAGATCCCAAAGTTCTCTCTGATTATGAGCATCCTAAACCTGTCTGGGCACTGAACCTCCAGCAGAATAATTCCCGAGACTGTTGTGCTCCAGCTCTTTGCTGGACTGAGGAAACACTTTGGAAAATTATCATGGTTTTGATGTTTTTTTGACAGTTTTGTTGCAGCACCACATAATATCCACTGATAAAATTCCCACTCCTTCCCAGGGCCAGCAGAAGAATCAGCTCTACTTGCTCAGACTCCACCACTCAAAAACCAAAATATGCTGGAACACAGAAATGTGATCATCTCCTTGCCATTATCCTAGTGGCTGTTGCAAGATTCTAAATACAAAACAGCCCCAGGACTTAAAACCACACGGAGAGACCAAGTAATGGTACCCCCTACACTTCAGACAGGTGTGAGAATCAAAAAGTCACAGGTCTGGGTTGGAAGAGACCTTAAAGATCATCTCGTTCCAATCCCCCTGCCATGGACAGGGATGTCTCCCACTAGATCAGGGTGATGAGGGCCCCATCCAGCCTTTCCTTGAATGCTTCCAGGAATGGAACATCCACAATTTCTCTGGGCAAGCTGTTCCAGTGGCTAAATTAAGAGTAAGTAAAGTTTGGATGCTAGAGCCAGTGCCAGGAGGAGGCAGCACCGCACGACACTGGGAACCAGCAGGAAGAGCAATGGGGATCCATTGTCCTGGAAAGCAAAGCTCCCTACTGTTGTTGCCGAGGCTTCTGAAGGGTGCACTATAGTTGAACTGCAGAAAAAGGGTAGGAGAAACAATTCCTGGAAGATGACTGTGGTTTAAACAACTTTTTAAGTGCAGGCAGATTAAAATGGCAGTCATGCTAAATTTTCTCATTGAGGTTGAGCAAAGGTTTCACTCCACCTCAGGGGCTGGGTTACTTTCCAGCTGTTTTCATGGTATTTTCTAAATTATTGACAAAGGAAAAAAATCTGGCTGATCCTACAAAGTTGGATCAAATATTAAATTCAACTTTTACAAGTATTTTCATCAAAAGAGGGCAGATGACTCTCACATACAAAATTATATAAGCATCTAAACCCCAGAAAGCTTCACCTCAGAAAGCTTTTCAAAATACATGACTTGATGAAGTCTCTCAGACCTAATGTAAATGAGAGCAGTCCAGAAGAAAACTCCCACTGAGAATTTCCTTCATTTGCTATCACTTCTTTTATCACTCTCACCTTCATCCTCCATTAATGTTCACATTTGTCACTCTTTATCCAAAGGCTGATGATTTCACAGGGGTTTTGCCTCAGTGCAACCAAATGCTTCCCACCCTGCTGGGAAGATGACAGCAGCACTTGCTCACCAATTTTGTCTGACTACATCTAGGATTCCAAAAATCCAACAGATGTTATAAAAGCTGCACTTTTAGGGGGTGAAATGTGCTCACCTAACCTGCAGCAATGTACTGCAAGTTCTCCTCCCAGCACCTCAATATAGCCTCTATTTGAGAAGACATGGGTAGAGAGAACACTAGTATAGAAAGTTATTAAATCCTGCCCAATAGGGTCATTGAAACTCCTGTTGTGGAAGCAAAGTGAAGGGCTAACAGACCTTCTTTCTCAAGAATAAAGGTCACATGGCATAACCTGAAACAGTTCTGAAACCATTGCTCTTATTAAAACCTGTACCAAATCTCATTTATGTAAATATTACCTGATCACTCTCCTGGAAGAAAATGTTTTAAGTTATTTGTTATTTAGAGATCAAATTAATCTCATTAATGCAAGTTATTAAAGACCATTTTCCAAGGACAAAGGCTGATTTTCTTAAATACTACATGTGTCTCATTCTAATACTGAAGATAATCTTTCTGCCACCAGAAAAAGACAGAACCAGACAAAAGAGGATGCTGTTAAATTTACAGTGCTGCTAGAAAAAAACACTTCCATTCCCAGGATGCCCACTCCAGTGTCTCTTCCAAAAATGTCATCAGCTCAAGATCATTTGCTTACTGCATGTCTAGAGGTACACCTTATTTGTACTTGAAACACTCAGATAGGCTCAACAAAATAATGCCATTTTTGTTAAATAGTGACTGTAGGCTGATGAGCTATTTTTGTAAGATTTTGCAATGCTTGATTCCCAGCATCCTGAAAGAATCTGCGCCAGGAATCTGCATGACCTAAATGCAACCTCTGCATGTTTCTTGCTGATCAGAAGGGAGGTCAGGAGGAACAATGAGCAGCAAGCCAGGCAAATTGGATGTAAAACACTTATTCCCAAGCACTCAAGAACTTGAGCTGGTGACTGGGATAACTTGTGGAATGGCTGCTTTTGGGATGTTTGTAGCTGTGAGAGGCTGGGACCAATGAGGAAAAGCAGTGCTTGAGAGCAGATATGATTATGGATTTGGAATTGTGAGCTGGAACAGCAATCCAGCCAAAACATCATGTAAAATGTCATTAAGGCAGCTTGATACGACTGACAGATGCCTTCCATGGAAGATATTTCAACTCTAATATAGGTTGTTTAGAAAAAAATCCAAACAAACAATGCAATATAAATGTCGACAGGATGCCAGCACTTTTCATAAGGATCATAAGGGAAAAATGAGATTCATCTCTAAGGGATCACTTTTAAATTAATTTTAATAGGTGGTAATAGGCTGACAGTCCTCTGAAAACAGCCAGCAGATGTTCCAGCACTTTACCAAGCCCCTATGGCCAACATTGGCTATACCAACTCCACAAAATCCATCTTCTGGAGGGAGCCCTGTTTCTGTAGTTAGAATACCAATGATGGCTGTTAGTGGGTTTTGACTTCCACCAGTGTGTTTAGTTCTGCTGTGGGCTGCAGAGCACAAGCAAGTGAGCAGATTTATGATTTACTAGAAAGGACAAGAAGTTGCCTTTTTTATGGCACGTTGCTATCAACAGATAACCTTCATTCTATCTATCTGCTTGTCATAAGGTAAAATGCATCTAAATTACTAAGATGCTGCTCAAATTCAATTGAGAACATCAGAACAATTTATAGAAGCTGCTCAAATGCACTGATGCACATAAAGTCTCCAAAAGCATTTTTTGTCAAAATGTCAATGCTAAATGCATAAAAAATGTAACTTATTTTATTCCATTAATTAAGTAATGTGTGCACAGCACTTTGAAAATGTAAAAGCACTTTGAGCACTGAGAGCTAAACAGTATTATTTTCACTCATGTGGACACACTGTATGAATCATACATAATAATCACTTCTTGTGGAAAGTATTTTTGGTTCACTGCCAAAACCTAGCCTAGAGATTTGGCACTTCTGTTCAGTAAAACATCTTTAAATGGTCCTATTTGGACTCCAGCTGGAAATTTTCTGCAACACATTCATTACTGAGTCCTTCACAATATAGACATACAGGTATAAAGTTCCTTCAAAACTCTGTAATTAACATTGTATAGAGAGATTGTAAACACTTTATTGCTCTCTCCTCATTTGCATGAAATATTTGATCAGAGTGGCTCACTAGTGTTAGCTGTGATTTACCTCACTCTCTTTGACCTGTACAAGTTGCAACAGGTGTAATGGATGTAACACAGGTCTGGGATTCCCTTTCATCTTTGTGAGAGCTGTAGATCTCAGGTTATTTTCTGATCTCCTGGTGAAAAGGAGATTATGTGAAAAGATGATTAAGTAAGAACTTGATGGTATCACCATTATCTATCCCTATCATTGCTGTGATTTGCTTCCCTCTAATCCCCTCTGACTGGACTTTGTTTTTCCCCCCCTTTATCCTTTGTGACTGAGGAGATGCTATGACCGTGAGTTTTCAGTCCCAAATGAATGCTCAGAGAGCTTTCACAAGGGCCATGTTTTGTACCTACAAGCACATCTGTTGCATCTCTTTTGAAAAAAAATAAGGCTGGCTGTCCCTGCCTTGCACAAAATTGCTTCTCCATGATCACATTCACAGGGGAAAGTCTAAAATAACCAAAAACCAATAAAACTACATCATTCTCCTGATTAGTTAAGAGGAACAGTGATGACTTACGGCTGGCCTGAGTACCACCTGTGAACAGGTCAGCCTCATGTTTCCAGCTTCCTGGCCGTCCTGGTGGTAATACACTCTGTCCTTGTTATAGCTCTCAAATCAGGAGATATTTTATGCATGCCTTGTACTTGTTTAAACACACACTTATGCATAATATAAATTAGTCTGTGTGGGATTAACCTAGCCAAGAATTTCTCAGGTAAAAGTCTTTCTGGATGCTCAGATTCAAAGAGTTTTCAAGAACCTTGTCTGTAACACACTGCACCCATCTCTATTAACAACTCCCCTACTATACCCTCCATAACTGATAGGTATATTTATTATTTCATTATTTATTATAACCATTATTTATTCTCCTATTAATGGAGAAAGGAAAACAAGAGTGGGAAATATCTGATGTAGTCAACATTGCTCCATAAAGTTTGGACCCATTTGCTCCACTTGAAACAGAGAAATTAATTTGGAAGAAAGAAAAGAAAGGAAGGATATTTGAACTGAATGACTTTGAACAGATGAAACCTTTTACAGGGTTTACTGTGTCAGCTCACAAACTTTTCTGGGGGGCAGCTGCACTGCATATCTTATCCAGAAGGTAAGCACAGTGAGATGCCACACCAGTTTCCATCATTGTGTGGCTGTGCAGGACCTGCACGGCCAAACTGAGCTTTGGGGGGCCCCTTGCTCAAAATGCAGGGTGCTCTGGGCCTGTCAAAACATTGCTCAGCTCCTGCTCTAATTCTGCCTGGCTCTGTGGAGAGCTCTCAGTCTTTCCCTCTCAGAAAGCAACGTCTTCATCTCATTTCAACTGGACAGAAATGGGGAAAGAGCAGGGAAGGCAGAGCAGAGTCAGCTGCTGTGACACAGTGGGCTGGGCTGGTGCAAGTCAGTGTGGCTCCTGGAGGGCTACAGCAATTTCCCACAGCAAAGCCTCTGGCCTGGCACCTCACTTTCATGCAGTTTCTCCAAAGGTTCAGTAATGCTTGGTGTTAAAAAATCCATATGGCACTGTCAGGATTCCAGATATATAGATTATTCAATAATAGTAAGTTACAGACTTATGTAACACTCTACACTAGCTGTATATATCTGCTGTAGGTGGAGGGGGAACAAAAGAAAGAATAAAAGCAAATCTCATGCAAATGTAGTAGATAAACCATTTTAATTCCAACAGCCAACTCCCAGAAGAGATGTGAGTCTGTCTGGCACCTCTTTTTAATAACTCCAGCCTATTCCCTGCAACCTTGGTTCTCTGCATCCTAGAGTCTCGAGAGAACAGGGAGTTGTTGATCTCACAGAAAGGGTAATTTGTGGCCCTTTTCCACATCACACAGCCAGGGCATGACTGTAACACCTATGGAGTCAAGCAGCTCCTTCCAGATTTGTTACTTCTGATTTCTCCTGCAAGTACACGTGGAGCATCCACAAAGCTGATCCTGGAGACAACACCACCTGATTTATCTTCTGACTCCAATGTTCAGTAGTCCCACATTAAAAACCACACAGCATGTCCTTGCATTTACATTATTTGTTATCATCAAAAACAAATTACTACTTGCTGTGGGTCGTGTCATACCCACCCAAAGCTCCACATTCTTGTGCCTGGTTACTCACTCAAATTTCACTTCTGTAAGACTAATGTGCTGAGAGATAACTTGAACATGTCTAAGTCTCTGAAAAGTCAAATAAATTTCCTCAAATATCTTCTCTTATAAAAATATCTCCTCTAGGGCTGTGATTTTTATGCCAAGAGTCAAAGCACAGTGACTGTGTATGGTTAAATTACAACTCTAAAATGTGGATTTATAATACAGATAATGGAACTCCTATAACTCTAACATTTCAAATCATCTCTAAAAATGCCAGTTTTCAAGGGATATCATCTGATGGTTTCACCTGCCTCTTGATCAATGGTAAGATGATACTATCTTGGGGGAGGAAGATTTTTGTTTTTTTGCAGGATGAAGATGGAATCCTTCTCCTTAGAAGGCAACTCTGCCTACTAAGAAATTCTGTTGGAGTGATTGAACTTCTGTGGGAATAACAGCATTCTGTTCTTACTGCCTCACATTGCCTGTGGAACTAAAAACATACTGTGGCTGTAAACACCATATTTACAGCCTTAATCATGGTGACAGCTTAAAAAATCACAGCATCTCACTATAACTAATAAATGTGGGCATCTCTTCTGCCTTGTCATTTCTGAGCTTTTAGGAACTCAGGTCATGCTCTCACCTGTGTTTTCCAACTACAAAAGGCTAGAACATATTAAAAGCACACATGAAATAGGCTAAAAAAAATAAATCTTTGTCTTGTAAGCCTTCAAAGCTCAAGCTTTCAGAGAAACATCAAATATCACTAGAGCTGGCAGCAGCAAGACTGCATTATCCATTCTTCAGCAGTTGAGGAACACCAGAAAAACACCAAAGCAGAGGCAGGTGACCTGGTTGAAACTCCCTGATATGATTTGCAAAGTTGCTCTGGTTGTGACCTTTTCACACTGAACTCAGCTGGGCTTCTTCAGTTGTGAGGGGATTTGGGCCAGGCTCACCTGTGATGACCATTGCACCCTTCTGCCTCCATGGGAGAGAGGTCACTTCCCTCCTGCCATTACCTGTGTCTCTAAATGGATATTTTCTCTTTACTACACCGAAAAGGGAGGTGCAATCTTTGCAGAATGGGTCATTTTCTCCTGGAACATCAAAGAATCAGCTCTGATGATTTCAAGCAGCAGCAGAAGGAACAGCTCTGGGAACACGCTTTTTTCTGCTGCACTTGCCATGTGCTGCAGGATGTACTGCCACTGGGATTTGTGTTTCTGGGCTTCACTTCTCTGCAGAGCTCTTCCACGGGAGCCTGGAATGCTGCACTGGGGAATAATTCCAGTGAAATGAAGAACCTGCTGCTGCAATGCTGCCAGGCATGGAACAAGCCAAGGAGCTGCAGTCAGCTGGAGCTCCCAGTCACAAAGCTATCACTATCCTAACCTTTCCTTCACTAAGGAAAAAGGCTCAAGAAAACTCAAAAATAATCTTGAGAGGATTTTGCCTGTAGCCTTAGAAGCCTTTGTAGGGCTTCCTATATATAAGGTATCAACCTGACCTGTTATCAGTGTTTATCTGGAAAGGTAATTACTTCAATCATGTTGCCTGTTGCCAACTCCTGTGAGTCTGAATTGGTTGATCTAAGGGTCCACAATGCGAGCTGGTGAGTCAGGAGGTGCTGCAGATAGGATTCCTTCAGGGAACATCAGTACAACTTAAAAATAAAATGTTGTTTTCAATAAGTAAGATAGCCACAGACAGGTTTTGAAGCCTGAAAGCTACAGAAAGTAGCCATTAAAAATATTTTCAATCAGAAGAACCAAAACAATTTCTGTTGAAATAAGACAAATCACAGTTTTTAAGAGTTTTTATGGGCTTTTTGTCCCATCATAACTTTAAGAACAATCTACTTCCTTTATGTTCAAGTTATGTTTATTTAAAAAGTTCAGTCTGCCTTAAATTGGTGCTATTTTGATTGATTTCTCTTCTCTTCTCTTCTCTTCTCTTCTCTTCTCTTCTCTTCTCTTCTCTTCTCTTCTCTTCTCTTCTCTTCTCTTCTCTTCTTCCTTTTCTCTTTCCCCTTTTCTCTTTTCTCTTTTTCCTCTTTCCTCTTTCCTCCTTTTTTCTCTCCAGTGAAGCCAGGCTACAGCAGCTTACCAAAATGAAGCAAGGTGGCCTAAATTTTCTCTTTCTTGTTTTTGTGATGTATCTACAGTGGAAATCTGATCTCATCATAAAACAATTGCAGTAAAGATATCTAAGTGGATGTCACAGCTCTGCTGAAATATAATAAAGTGAAATGAACCAAAAAAACTTCTTTCCAATACAAGACACATAGTTAAGTTGTAGTGAGTTGCAAACAGAATATGAGTACTGGGGGAGGGAGATAAAGCCAGAAATGCCTTACTAACACTTTTATATTATTTTTAACATATTTGAGGAGTGCTTAATTAAGAAACTCACAGCATTAAAACCCGGAGTTGTTGTGCAGTGCTGCACTAAATGAGATGAGCAGTAGGAAGGGAAAGGGTGATTTACAGCACTTTCCACTGCAGTTTGAACTACCATCTTGTAAGATAAACACTATTGATTGCTTTTAAGCCTCCTCTCTATTAGAAAAAGACTTCTAATTTTGGGAAATCAATAATAAAAGGGAGCAGGACACACACCCCACATTCCTCCTCCTCCCCATCTCCCCAGACCCTGGCCCAATTCTCTTCACATAAGCCTGGAAACAGGAAAGGGCAGAACCACACATTAAACTGGAAGATCATTGCTGATGTGTAAGGTGGGGAATTTGCCCCTTGGGACACATTTTTCTTCAGTGCTGAATCTGCATCAGAATCAGCATCAACAAACTACTGTTTTAATTTCCTGACAGAAAAAAAAATCTTGCAATGCTTGTTTTGACATTTTTTTTTTTTAATTTTTCATTTTTTTGTATCTTAGCTGACTTCAGTGCCTGAGAATTACCTCCTTAAGTAGTTTAATATTTTATTTTTTTTTCAAAGCAAAGGCTTTTGTTAGAGGCCAAAACAGCTTCAATTTTCAAGCTGTGGGGTCCTTTCTACTTCTTTTGTCTGGCTCATGATTTTAGGGGCCAAAAGGCATCAATTTAACAGCAAAGGAATGGGCGGTGGTATTGAATTACCAAAGCTGCTGTGTTGGGAGGCTGTTTGGGTCTCTGCTTTCTGGTGGTTTTCTTTTTTGGAGGATGGCTGTTTTTCAAGGCCTATACTATAAAAGCCCAACAGACAATGCCAAATCTCTAAGAACAGATATACACAAAACACTTCATAAAGCATTATTTAGGCAGACATTGTGCATTATATACCATGTAAGATGCCCAGTGAGCCTTCCAAGGAAAACAGCAACGCTGACTGAACCCAGGCCAAGGATTTTCTCATTAGCATGAGCAGAGGTTAGGCAGGCATACAGAGTTTCCCCCGTCTGTTTCCATTTACAGAGGCAACCACTCCTAGGAATATTATACCTAATACACAGCTGGATAGTCTACAAAGAAACAGTTGTGTCTTTTTCCTGTCTTCTGCTGCTAAACTCCTGTCTGCTTGGTATTTACATGATTTCCCCTGAAAGTGGTGAGGTTTACCCTAATATGACACTGCTTTTCTTACAGTCTGACAGGGAATGGTCATCCCAGGATGGTATTAAAACAGAAGTTTCTGTGGTGACTCTCTTGTTAAAACAACTACCTGTGGCCATTATCTGAATGCATCACTTAAGTCTTTGATGGCAAAATATTTAATTAAATCAGAGGGAACAAAAAATAGCTAGCAAATATCAGGAGATGATTATGTGGTTAAATCTATAAATGACAATGCTATAAGAACAGTCAGAGGTATTTTTAATGAAGTAATCACAAACAGATTAATAGCTTGGGAAGCAACAGGGGATTTTGCTCTTTCCAAAGCAATGGGATTTTCAGCAGACTCTAAGCAGTCCTCATCAAAATGTGCTTATCTATATCCATCTCCTCTGATCCCCTCACTTCTCAATGTAAAGGGAAATCAATAAGAGGGCTTGTTATTGAGAGAGGTCTCAGGAGTCAGGCACTGTGATCGCACCTATAATCCTGCAGGAATCTATTTCCGACTACATCATCTCCAATGCAACTGGCATCTTGCTTAGAGCTGCTCTGCAAAGCCTGTGATACAGGGAAGGAAATAAAAACAGATATGGGGTATCCATGCTGGCCTCCTGCCACTGGGTTTGACTCAGTACCAAAGGTTATTGCACTAAAATAATGCTTTTGATCGCTTGCATTTCTACGATGGAGACCTCCATCGCTAGAGAAAACTCTTTGATTTCTCTGCACAGTGCCTATGGGTGGATTTCTCTCATGCTCATTTGGGTGACCAGTTAAGTAAACAAGGGCAGTGGAAGGGTTAAACATTGATCTCTGGGTTCCCCTGGCATGCCAGGGATCTGCTGCTAATAACACTGGTGGCAGTTTCCTGAGCTGTAACTCCCAGCGTGATAACAACTTCTGATCTGATGAAAATTCCTCCCTGACTGCAGCAAAACACCCCATCGTTTAGAAGTTTTGAATGTGCTAACAGCTAATTTATTAAAGGACTCCTGCTGTGTCCATGTTTACAGGGCTCAGGCTGCATACAAAGGAAAAGACTATTCCAGACACATAAGGGGAGCAGAAGAGAGCTATATTTTTGGAAAGGCAGCACAGTGTGCCAGAAGAAGGGCTGGACTGATGAAAAGAACAGCTATGATTTTATGCTGAGACTTCTTTCAGCCCTGACTAAAATGAGCACAAATATAGATCAGGAAAGACCGATAAATGAGAATAAGATGTATTTTACAAATGGTGAAATAAAATGAAACAAGTTCAGGCTACAAGTCTTGAAAAATGTGAAAGTCTCCTAGAAGCTTATATATGGTAATGAAGGCTCATGTACATTGTGGGCAGACAGATACTTAGCCAGTGCCCTCTTGTAAAGTTGTCTCTTTTAAGAAAGGTTCATCTTGTAAATCACTATAAATCTCAAGGTAAAATTTCTTAGCCCAAAAACTAGTCTCTGCCCCCAAACCACGGGCATAAAAGGACTGAGGAGAAATGGAGGCTGGATCCTCGAAAGAATTCCGCTTTTAACTAAGAAAATAAGATACCCTCCACAAATTTTGAACCAATCCCCCATCTTCTGTGCAAAAAATGCTGTAACAGACATTTTCAGCCACCTCCAATAACAATCACATTCCACATGCCTCTCCCTGACAAGCTGTTAGAATGCCAAGGTCTGAAAATAGAAGAAGACCAAAAAATAAGTAGGTGTCCTCCACATCTAATATAACATTACCTCATTACCTGCAGGTAAATATTAGGCACAGTCTGAGTTTAGAAAATAAGGTTAAGTGCAAGGAGCACCTAGTTAACAAGCATTAGCTAAATAATTCTGTACAGTTTCCAGACACTAACTCTTATGTGTTAAGATTTCTGCCTCCTAGCTGTGTTCTCCTTTCACTGAGAAGTATTCATAAAATAATCTTAACAACTCTGGTGTATTCATTTAATTTAAAGATTTACACTTTAGCTTCCTTTTAAAATCCCATTGTTGTAAGCAAACCACTTGATGTGTTGTTGTCAAGTGATACTCTAATGAGGACAATTTCTAGTGGGCTTTAAGTGGCTGAGGGGAAAAAAGTAAAAGCATGAATTGAACACCATGCTGAAGGTATGTTTATCTTTTTATGGTATGTTTATCTTTATAAGGTATGTTTATCTTTTTAAGGTACTGCCTTCTCCCTGGGCCTCTGATGTATGCTTCATGAAAATACAAGTTTCTATAATGAGCCCCCATAAATATGATGACATCACCTTTTCCTTACTTCATTCTGCCCGTATTCGAAGTATAAAATATATTCACAGCATTTTTGCCTCTGTGAATAAATTTACATGTGAAGTAGCATTAATTATGAGTAGCAATGTTGTGCTCCTTGCTATGCACAGTTGATGTGATCTACAGATGTCTAGATTAACAACTCCTTGCCTTGGTGGGAGTCCAAAACAAATGGCATGTGGTCCTTCCAGGACAGCACAGTTGTGTGTGTGATGGGGCTGCTCTGTGCACAAGGTCTTCATCATTCAACTTTACTTTTCAACTATCCCTTTTTCTTTCTAGCCCCCCAAAATTCTTGACTGTGAACTATGAGTAATCCTTTCTCTTTCAAGGAAGCTGCTCACAGCACTGAAGTCTTGTTCCATCCCCATTTATCCAAGCTGTAATCCTGCCACTGCCAGTCAGACCTCAGTGTGTTGTTACTTTCATCATCTGAAGTACTCTTAATATATCAACGCACCTCAAAATGCTTAACTGTCATCTTCCATCTGTAATTTTCCTCCAAACATGCTTTATAAACAGATTTAGATCCAACTTCTCTGCCAAGGACACCTGAAGTTCTCCAATCTCCTGAAGCTGGTCATCTGTCTTTCTGGTGCTTTAGCTCCCTGCATCAGAGAGATGCCTAAACAACATGCTCCACTCCCACTCTTCTCAAGGAGACACAATGGAAGAGTTTTAAGATGACCTTACTGCCCCCCTTTGGATGTTCTGCTTGCTAAGCTTCGTTAATGCCTGGTATGATCGACCACAGGCAGATGTGGCTCCACATCCCCACGAGGAAAGCCAAGTGGTGGTGTCCACACTGGGACATTGGGAAAAATATAAAGTACAAGAAAAAGGGAAAAGAAAAAAATTAGTCTGGAAGAACACACAGATGAGAATTAAACCTTGGGGCTTAATCAGTAGGACATTGGTACACTCCTTACAGCAGCTCCAGGGTTGAAGAGTCACTTGAGGGGTGATTTTGATGCCCAGCCTATGGATTTGTTGTGCTTCTGCAGCTTTGGATGGAAGTATCTTTCTCACCTCATCTGCAGCTCATTCACTCTGGTATTGTCTGGTAGTGTTACTGGACACATCATCTCTTCAGTCATCACATTATTGTCTCTGTTAAAAAGCATCCTACATCACTCTTCTGAGGTTTCTTAGATTGCTCTATTTCACTTGAAGTCTGTGACATTTGATCTGAAGTCATCCATAATTATAAGGTGCTGAAAATACATCAAAAGTAACCTGACATACTTTTTGTGTCCATACTCTTGCAGTGCTGGTGACATGGATGCACTGGGATGAGAAGCCAAAATATTTTAATATCCATTTGCAAGGGGCCAGAAAACATACCTCCTGAAGATTAGCTATTAAATTAAAGGAAGACCAGTTCTGTACTTATGGATAACACTTTGCTAAAAGTCAGCACAAGATCAAAGAAAGAGGGAACAAATATCTATACATCACCCTTCTAGAGTGTAACAAGGGAAAATGTTATGATGTGTCATGAAAAAAATAATTCTGCTCTCTCCTCTTCCTGCAGCTCCTCTGAGGACCATGGTGATTTCACCTGATATTCAAAAGAGTCTGAATTATTTTGAAGCACCTTTCTGATGTGCTTTCAGGAATTCAACCTCCAACAAGCTGCTTCCTTTGCTGCTTTTGATTCTTCTTCCTAAGCTGCTGGAGGTTTGGATGGCAGCCATGAGCCAGTTTCCACAACCAATTTCAGTCCACAAAAGCAAATTAGGCAGAGAAGAATTCTCATGACTTCTTGGTACTGCATTTCCCTGTTTGTCCAATATGTTGAAGGAACTTCTGGTCACACTCATATGGATCATAAAAAGCTAAGATTGTCACCATGTGAGGATGTAGACATCCACCTCCAGTGTTGATAAGGAGCCATAATACCAAATCCAAACTGGTTAAAGGATGTTGGTGGGGTTTGTGGTTGTCATTGTTCCTTTTTTTTTCAATTTTTTTACATTCTAGCTGTTGTTAACCAAAAAATAAAAAAGAGGAAATCTCTAGTAGTGATCAGTTATCTCCAAAAGTACATTTAAGTTCAAGAGTCAAACCACTGATTTTTGAAAGTCTCAAAAAATGATACTGAAATAGAAATGGCAGAAGCAATAACCAGGGCAGCGTCACTGAAGAAACATGTCACTTTTGTTCACTGGCTAAGTCCTGAAAATTCTGCCAGCATTTGGTACCACAGAAATGCATGTCTGCCTTTTCCCAACAGCTAAAGAACATTTAAGGATCCATTGCTGATGCTCTCTCTAATCGCCTGCTCTGAGCCTGTGGCTGGGGACTAATTACAGTAACTACTGAAAAAACCAAAACATACATTATGCTGTGTATTTTACTGAAAGTAGACTATAATGAATTTCAACTGGCAAAGAAAAATTTGGTATTTAAATTTCCTGGCAGAAATGTGGATTTATGAAAATAAGCCCCTAGGATGGGGATAAAATATCGGTACCTATATGCTGACAAGATTTCTGACATTCATACCTCTGTGGGTCAAATAACTCACCCTAAATTCCTCAGTCTTGGGACCAGATTTGCTTTTTAACAGTCAACAAATTGTAGACTAGTTCCAACCTGACAAGTGGTGTTCAAGGCCAGGCTGGATGGTGCTCTGAGCAATCTGATCTAATGGAAAGCATCCCTGCCCAGGGATGGTTGGGACTAGATGAGCTTTATGGTCCCTTTCAATACAAACTATTCTCTAATTCTATGAGTACGAGCAGGATGGAACAATTACTCTGAGAATAAACAGTAACTATGAAGTTTCACACTGCTTTAAAGGACCCATGTGAGCATGGACAGGCTTTTTTAACGTTTTCTCTAATTCTTTTTCATTCCATTTTTTCCTCTTAAGCAAAAGCAGGATGTATTCCTCCACTTCCCCTACTTTTAGGCAGCTATAGCATTCTCTTCGATGTGATGGAAAGAAGAGAACTTGTAATTCATAACATATTGATGTCAAAATCTTCATATCATACCTGGCAGATGGCTTGATAAATAAACTAAGAAAACCAATAAACACAGAAAAGAGCTGTTCTTTAAAGAGGGAAGTATGGTCCCACTCTTTGCTAGCACACAGAGTGCAGCTCTGGCATATGCCGAGGACACCGTGAGATATTCAGATATTCTTGTTTGCTCCAGAGAGGAGATTGGCTTGCTCATGGCTTCCTTCCCTTAGATCAACTGAGGTGATTCTGATTCCAGTGTAGGCAAGAAGATCATGAGACTGGGAGTCCTGGGGCACTTTGAGCCCTTCTCTTTCCACATGTGTGGATGTGGTCCCTGAAAGAGCTGGGAGCTGGGGACTCGCTGCTGTGACTTGCACTACTCTTATTTCCCTATTTCACAGGGCTGCTTCTTTGCATAACCATGGCTTCTGTGCTTCTCTTTGAGCACCTAAATGGCCCCAACTCGAAAGGAACTTTTGTCATGTACACTGGGGAAAACCTTTTCCTCAGCCTCTAAGGCCAAGCTGCACAGAAAGGAAGGAAAATCTGCACCACTGTCAGCCAGATGTAAAAGCAAAAAGACCAGGCAATTCTGAAGGGTGGATTTACAATCAGAAAATTCCCTCCTTTTACCTCACACATTAGAGGAAAAAAAAGAAAATCTGAGAATAAAGAAGGAATCATTTCTGCTTTCCTGCACAGAAGGGCAAAAAGCAGCTTCAGCTACCAACCTCGTTATTTTTGCATCCTTCCAAACTATGGCTCAAACAAACTGCTCTCAGTTCTAACATTTGTTTCTGGTTTCAGACTAGTAGAAATCTAATTTCCTTCTCCCCAAGAGCAAATGTCAGCACAAGTGGGATCTGAAATTTGTTGCTTGACACCTGCAGCAAAGAGCTAAATTGAGAGTAATATTTCAAAGAGGTACTTGGGAGGTATGCGCTTAAATTTGCTTAAAAGGCGAGCAGGATTGGGTACGGTCCTCCTGCACACTGCCTCTAAAACATATCCCCTGCCCCCCTGGACTGATCCAAGGCAAAGGAAAGGGAATTGCTAGAACCACTATGATTGGAACCATGTGGGCCAAATGTAGTGTTTTAGGAAACTTTGTAAATCTGGCTCAGAAATCAGAATCACGATTTTACACTTCTAAACACGTAGGCCAAAAGAGCCTGCCTATCTTTTACACAGAAGCAAATGGTTTTGGTTGGAAGGGATGTTAAAGAACATCTTGTTCTAGCTCTCCTGCCATAGGCAGGGACAACTTCCACTAGACTAGGTTGACCAGTGCCCCATCCAACAGCAAAAAACAGTTGACAATTAAAATGAATTTTTGATTCAGGATCATTCCAGAATGAATTCCTGATAATGAGACACAAACAGCATCCTCAGTCCTCCTAGCCTTGCTTTGGTGTCCAGATTCCTATGCCACCACAGACAATCTGCCTCTGAATTTTCCAAGAAGAAATCAGCTTCCAGGCTGTGAGCTACTAAATGCAAGCCAGGAATTATTATTATATCCTGTAAATTATCATTCAGAAATTCAGCATTTAAAGACAGAAAATCAGAACATTTCTGTAGTGATATTTATTGATATTTCCTCTTGTTCATCTGTAAAATGCACTATTTTAACCTAACAGCTGGGCAGTGGAACACGTGAGCTACCTGTAATTTGGTACTCCAGGTTGAGAAAGCAGGCTAAATCCTAGCCAGTTCTGCCTCCACGTAACAAAGTGCACAAATTAAGTCTATTTTATCACTTAACTGACATGGCTCCTGTAATCCTTGAGGTACAATTGCTTGGCACAATTCCAAAATGTGCAGTGCAGTTTTCTCATTTTGGGAACAGGTCCCTGGGCTTTAAACCACACTGAAAACTTCTGTTTTAAGATGTCAAAGTGCATTTTCAATTTTTGCATCAACCTGAAACAGACATTATCTTATTAATATATGAACAAGCACACAGTCAGGACAACTGAGTTATGGAAATGTAAGCAGGAAACCAGGTAAGATTAAAAGTCAAATAAAAATCAGATTGCCTTCCTGCTACAAACACAGGGGTAAAAGAATGTATATGGCATTTCAACTTACTAGAGCAGAAAATATGCAAATTAGCATCGTTTCCACAGTGCAAAATGACAAAGCAAAACTAAAACGATGCTACAGATTTTAAATGGATCCAAATTGTCCCAGTTCCATTGCAGTCATATGGATGAAGGTTGGAATTCAGTCATCTTCCATACAAAAATAGCAATATTTAGGTAGGCTAATAGTTATTAGAAATTCCACTGGCATGGAGTTGCTTTAATCTTCAAATCAAGCCATGTCTCAGAGGTGCTAACTGGAAGATTGCCATTACTTTCAGCACCCTTTTATAAAGCCACTACAGAACCAATAATTAATGCAAAGGGCAGATTATGCACATGTAGTAGTACAAACATATTAGGAGTTCTGACTTCAGTAAGAAAAAGAAAAGATTGCCTGTAGCCTGCCACCCACAAGGGCCATCCTACTATTTTTAAGTCAATTAGTTTAACTTCTCTCAAAAGTTAGCCCTCTCTATCCTCGTTAGTGGTGACAAACAGTTTACTGCACTTATTATTCTTTTAACAGCTCATTAGAAGTGGAATTAATCAGTGCCAAAGAATCTAAAGGTCATTTATCATCAATTTTTTGAAATACAAAACCGAAGACAAAAGCCATCTAAAATATCCAGAAGGACTGCAATTACTGTAAATAGGATATATCACAAAACTGAAAGAGAAACCCAGCAGCATCTATATTTGTGGATCATCATTAGAGAGAAAATGGGAATCATTGTTTCCTAGCTCCTACAGAAGAAAGCCCAAACTATATTTTCTTAAATTTTAGAAGTGGAAACACTTTCAAAATCCATTAGGATGATTCTCAGACACTGTGTCCATGAGGAGCACTGATGTCCCAAGAGCAGGAAGCACCTGACCCACAGATTCTATATGATAGCTACATATATATCAAAGTATCATACAGTATCAAAGTTTACTATGTACAAAAGCAGCACTTTGGAAATGCCATATTCACTATTAAATGAGGTTCTTATCCAGGACAATGACTGCAGAGATCTAGTAAATATCCACAGAAACCACATATTTCATTATCACTCACTTGTATTGGTCTTTTCTGGAAATCCTGAACTATGATAAAATTTATCAGATGCATTTTAGGAAAAAAAAATAATTAAGCATTCTGCATGAAAAATTAATAATTATGTATAATTACAACATAGAAATTACCAGATAAATAATCTCATCAATTCCTATAAGGAAGATGCCTCTAGATGCCTTTAGCTGAAACTAATTGAGTTGAATAGGAAAATAGTCTGAAAATATGAAGAATATATCAGAGAATGACAAGCTTTTTATACAGTTTTGAACTGTTTTATAGTTTCTATGCCATGGACATAACATTTTTTTCCTTCATTTTTTTTAAAATACCTCTGCAGAAATATTACCATTACTTATATTTCACAGTGATTTTTCATAAGGTAAATAGTTTCATATTTGGGGATTTATTTAGTTCATAAAAAACACTTAAATGCATCTGCATGAGTCTAGGAAAAATAAATGAAATGCATATTTAAAAAACATGATGGAAACAAGTGGAAGTTCTTAAAGACATGGTGCAACAAAAATCCTGACCAAAATGGATCAAGGAGCATTGTCTATAGCCCCCACCTGAGAGGATGTTAAAAATACAGCTAATACATTTATTATTAAATTTAATAATAAAAATACAGCTGGATAAAGACCTTTTTAGGCATAGATGCAGACTAGCTCCAGCCTGCTTTTTGCATCATGGATCCTGCCAGGGTCAGGAGGGAGAGCCAAGGGAAGAATTCCAAATGCCAGCCCTGAGAGCACCGAGTGCTCTCTCCCCTGTTCCCAGGAGCAGTGACAGCCCAAGGTTCACAGCCTCCATGTGAAAAGCTGGCAGGGGGCTGAAGTGAAGCAGAAAGTTGTCCTCTGAGAATCTGAAGACCTTGGAGGCCTCACCATGTCCTGCTGAAGGCACTCTATGCAGGTGAGAGGTAATTTACCAGTGAGTTCCTTTCAGTCATAAAGCATGATGCTTTTTGCTGAGGCTGGGACTTTACATTTTAAAATTTAGGTTTGAAGCTAAGAAAGGTGATCAAGTTAATGCAAGGTAACAACTTCCAGCTCCTCACCTGAGCACAGTAGCTCATTTGTCACCACACATTTGTAAGTGAAACAGGAGGGCAGCACAAGAATCCCATAACTTTTACTCAGGCCCACTTGTTGCACAGCATTATAAGCCATTTAAAATGGAGCATTATGGAAACACCCACATTTTTTTCTATATGGATAAGTCAGAACCAGTGACAGAAGCTTCTAATCACACCTGAACCTAGGCAGATCAAAAAGACAGTTTTATAAAAGCATTAATGCTTTAATACTCTGAATTAGTGTGGAGAAGTCTCAATTAGTCAACTTCTTCCCTTAGGGAAATCTCTCCTCTCTATGTTTATTTTAATTAAATACTAAACAATGCCACTAAAACACACCCCCGGCTCTGTGTGGGAAGCAAGGCAGTTGAAACAATTTTTTTTTCCTCTTTGAGGATATAAAGACAAATGCACAGAGAAGAAGATAGCTGCTTTTAAAATGCAGCACTGATACTCCCTGCCTAACATAATAAATTGGAAAACACGCACACATCTAATACATATTTATGAAAGGCAGCATTTAACTGTTCTGTAATATTGTGAATGAAACACCATGGAAGGTCTGTGCAGCTTATTCTGGGGGTGATTCTGCATCTACAGAAGTGCAAAGGTGCAGACACCTTTGGCCATGTGTTGGGTGTGAACCAACAAACCTCTTTGCTTGGAGTAGTGATGAACGACAGCAAAGTCATTCAAGACCACCTGCACCCAACTCTCCATCCTCAGCACCACACTTAGATGAGGCCACAGGTTTTTACACCAACAGGTACCTTGTGTTTTACTGTCCTTTAGTATGTTTTACTGTCCTTTAGTATTCCCTTTAACTTCATTAAAAAAAGGAGCTTTTTGTTCTCAAAAATGGCTTGAAAAATCCACTTTTCAAGATAAGTAGCCTGAGACATTTCACAGGGCCCAAGTGTTCAGCATTATTAGTGTTCTATAAGCTTTTTCATCATGTCATTACCAAATAAAACATCAGCTGAACCCTTCTAAAGCTCTGCAGATATGTGAGGCAGTTGTTATAACTATATTTATATAGGACATTTCTGCCTTGCTGCTATAAACTTACATATTCTGACCATAGTAGATTCTGATTCAGCACTTTCAGGTGTAAAACTTATTTTTTAATAAGTTAATAAGGTGTAAAAAATATTTTTTATTATCTTCCTATGGAAACAGTAAGAAAAGTCATCCTTAATTTGAGTGCAAACACATTAATTTGGTAAGAGCACACATCCATACATGAGAATTAGCAGGGCAGTGGTACCAGCAAATGTTACAAAAGAAAAAGGAGTCAAACCCCTCTTTCTATAAGGAGTATAACTCACAATAGGGATCCCCTGTGGTTAAACCAAAATTGCCACAAGAGTTGCAAAGACAGCTACTATTATATACTATATATATGTATACATACATGAATATGCTTGTTTTTAAGTAGAAAATATTATGTTTCTATATTTAATATATTCTATAAAATGTATTCTATACTATTTGTATTTTATATAATATCAAAGTATTTGTATTTTTTATCTCTATAGAATTTCTTTCTCTCTTTTTCTCTCTCCCCAACTGCATATACTCGAGGAAATGAAGATGATGGTTCTGTGCTGAATATTCTCCAGTGGAGCTTTGGCTGGCGGAGAGGGATTTACAGAGACTTAATGTACAGAGCTGGTGTCTGGAGATGGGGTGAAGTTCCACTCCAGCCTGTGCTTGCTGTGCAAGGGCATCTGGAAAGGATTTCCTTCCCTTCTGCTTCTCTTCTCTGGGCTTTGAGCAACCTGGTCTAGGGGAAGGTGTCCCTGTCCATGGCAGCAGGGGTTGGAATGAGGTGATCTTTAAGGCCCCCTCCAATCCAAAATATCCTGTAATTCTAAGAAATCTCAAACTCTGAATTATTTTCCCTGACTTTAGTTCAAACCAGTTTTTGAACTGAGGCAGCTTTGCCTTGAGCAGCAATCTCGCTAATTAGATGGCCACTGACCGTGGGCTCACATCCAAAGTATGTGAATTTCAGCTCTGAAACACAGGAGCTGTTTTCTGCTACATCAAAACAGACTGAGGGTCCAGCATCCTTGTCAGTGCCAGATGCTTCAAAATAAGTTAGATTCAATTCTGCTGCTAGCAAGATTAATTCACGTACTAATCAACTCAGCTGAAACCATGACACCGGTGAGCCCGACCAGATTTTGACCCTTACTGTACAATTTCCAGCGTGAGAAATAAGAAAGATTTCTTCTGACCACAACAGATGATGCCCCAGAGCAAAAGTGATTTGGGAGAAGATTGGCATGCAGTGGTAATTTCATTTAATCTGGTGTAACCAATTTGGGGTTTTGATCTTTGAGAATAATGTTACAGGATAACATTTTCAGAAGTGCCCAAGCAACCTTTGCCCTTTGTCTCTGCTGGCTTTCAGCAGGTTAATACACTGAATCACCCAGGGATGCTCAAAAACTTTGCCAACACACTTGAATCTTTAGATGTGAACCAAGAGAGGCAGTCTGGCTTTGCCCTGTGAGCTCCATGTGACTAGTTTTGAGGGAGCAGAAACAGCTTTTTGTTCCACCCGTGTCCCACACCATTTTTTCATGGCCAAGAGAGCAGAAGTTGCTGCACCTCCATAGCTTCATCCCATTGCATCAGGGAAAACATGGGAAGTTTGCTGGAGGAAGAATGGGCAAGTCCCCAGTTTGTAATTATCTGGCCAGCTGAAGCAAACACACTCCCCCTTCCCAAATGGGAACTTTCCTTGGGACAGTCTGGTTTTTCGTTTCCCCAGCTCCTCTCCTGGCACAAAGAGTTTTCACCAGGCACATTTCAGAGGCAGAGTATGTCTTATTGTGAGGGTAAAAAAAAATGCATCTGAAATGCAAGGCAACTAATTTTGAACACTGTTTTTAATTACTGATACTTCATTATTTATTTTTCACTGGGAACAGCTTATCAGGATTATCAATTCCTTGAACCATTAATTAAATTCTGTTGGTGTAATGTAACATTTCAGACTTCTCTCTCTTGTGTAGCCTCATCTCTTTGAATCTTTATTTCCTTGGAACTCCAGGCCGTTTTCTTTAATTCTCCCAGATTCCATTCTCCAGGTTTCCATTTTACATGGAATGCTGTAATGACATACCCAGAACAACACCATGTATCACTCCTAGGTTGGAAAGTGTATTCCCAGGTTTGATGGATGGCATAAAGCTCTCTTTGAGGTGGGAATGTACTGCTCATTCTATGCAGATGGACTATTTTTCCTGTGGCAGAGCCACATGAATATGGATATCCAGCTGTAGTGCTTAGGTGTAATCAGGGAGGGAGATGCAAAAACACAGTGACAAGAAGGTCAATATGCTTTGCCTAATAACAAATTCTACTGTTGGTGCAGCTGGAGGGAAAGGCAAGCATTGAGAGAAATACATTTCATTAATTACTTCATTTTGAAAAATGTAATAATTGCATACACACAGGGTAGCCACTGGACACCAATGGCAGAAGATACATTGCTTGGAAATGCATTTAAAGAAACAGATTGTGAAAAGATACAACAAATAGTGAAAAGATATATTAAATGATGCACCAGTTAAAAGAAATATGTAATTTATGTGCATCTAAATATTCCTAAAATTGGGAAGAGCCTGGCATGTTCACACACCTGGTTGCAAGTATACTCACAGCTAGCCTGTGTATGCTACATGTTAAATAATAAATGAGAAGCTAAAGCAAGCTCAGCACAGGAAGACTCAGCTGTGAACAGCCAAGTCTTGGGATTGTGTAGGGAATGCCATGGTGTACTGGCATGGTCTGACACTGGCCCAGCTCCAGGCACCCACGAGAGTCTCTGGCAAACCCTCCCCTGCCGCAGCTGGGAAAAGGAGGGAAAGAAAAAAAAATAACAAAGGCTTCATGAGTGAGATAAGGACCAGGAGAAATATTTCAAGGGCAAAACAGGCTCAACTTAAGTTGCAAAGTGAAATTTTTTACTGACAGATTCAGAGGAGGATGATGAGAAGTAAAATAAGGCCTTTAAAACATTTTCTCCCTCCCAGCCCTTCTCTCCTTCCCACTGACAGCTCAGGGAGACAGGGCATGGGGGTTTTGGTCAGTTCATCACTGAGATTTTCTTCCCCTGATCCAGGAGAGGAATCCTTCCCCTGTGAGACCATGGGGTTCCTCCCATGGGAGACAGCTCTCCCTGGATTTCTCCAGGTGGGTCCATTCTCACGAGCAGCAGCCAAACCACACCTGCTGCAAGGTGAGTCCCTGCCATGGCCAGACTGTCCTCCCAAAACTGCTGCAAGGTGAGTCCCTGCCATGGCCAGACT
>NC_031770.1:7150325-7160003 GCF_001522545.3 Parus major | reverse complement strand
TCCTCCCAAAACTGCTGCAAGGTGAGTCCCTGCCATGGCCAGACTCTCCTCCCAAAACTGCTGTGGCCTGGGTCTCTTCCCTCAGGGTGCATCCCCCAAGACCAGGCTGCTCCAGCAGGGCCCTCTCTCTGCTCTGGGTCTCCCACAGGGTCACAGCCTCCTCCAGGCACCCACCTGCTCTGGCATGGGCACCTCCCCAGGGGCTGTGGGTGGATCTCTGCATCCCCATGGATCCCCAGGGGCTGTGGGTGGATCTCTGCATCCCCATGGATCCCCAGGGGCTGTGGGTGGATCTCTGCATCCCCATGGATCCCCAGGGGCTGCAGGGCACAGCTGCCTCACCATGCTCATCACCACAGGCTGCAGAGGAATCTTGGCTCTGGTGCCTGGGGCACCTCCTGCCCCTCCTCCTCCATTGACCTTGGTGTTTCCATGTTGTTTCCCTCACATATTCTCACCTCCTCCTCTCCTCTGGCTAGAAGAAAAACTGTGTGCCCTTTGTTTTGATTTTCTTCTTATGTATGTTATCACAGAGGTGTTACCAGCCTTTCTTATTGGCCCAGCCTTGTCCAGCAGCATGTCCATCTTCAGAGCCATCAGGGACTGGCTCTGCTGGACATGGTGGAAGCTTCTAGCAGCTTCTCACAGGAGCCACCTCTGTGGCCTCTCTGCTACCAAAAACCAGGCCATACCAATCCAATACATGTACCCACTGCTGTGACCTGCACTGCTCCTGGAATCAGCCCCATATTCCCTCTGCTATCCCAGAGATGCTGCCAAACTACTCCAAGGCCTGTGGTCGACACTGGGGTTCAGTTCTACATCCTTCTCACTGGAGCATCATAGCCAGCTCTGCAGGTTTCTACACAACAGAACTGGATGGATGGGGCAGGAACTCCATTCCTGAATGCCCACCACACACAGAGGGAGACTGTGCCACAGCCTTTGCATCAGGGCTGAACAGCACTACGGCCACAGGGGAAGAGTGGGAGGCTTAAAAGCAAGGAAATACCTAATTTGCCTTTCCCCATGATTATTGCCACAACAACAGTAAAAACTGAGGCATTCCAAAGTATGAAAGCACCACATAAAGTCTCTTCTCCAAGCATACAGAACCAATGAGAATGATACCACACGAGCATAAGACACCACATTCCACATGTTACCAATTCCTATGCTGTATCTGAAACCTGATAGCCAAAAAATATGAAAAGATCCCATCAAAAGCTCAATCTCTTCTAAAACACTGAAAGAATTAGCAGCATGACTAGCCTGTGTAAATCTCTGTGCCCATTTATGCCCCACTACACACAGAGTCTGCCTGCTAACTGCAGCAAAAGGTAAAATTTGTGACAGGGGTTTACAATAAATCAATTCATTGATCTTTCCACTTTTTAACCAATATATATCCCCATACAACTTCAATTAGCCCCTTGAACAAAGTGACACCTGGCAAACAGAACCATAAATTACCCTTTGATGTTATCACATCCTAAGCCAAAGAACACAGGGGGTGTTTATTTTACTAGCTGGTCCACATTCCTAGGTATACTTTACAAGGAAAAAAGGCACTATTAACACCTTTGTCTAAGGGCTAATTCTATAGCTATTAGAAAGCCCCATGTCCTTTCTTCCATGGAAAGAAAAAGAGCTGTAAGGAGATGTCACCTGAAAAGCCTGCCACTGGAAGAGGTATGGCAAGTATTCTAATATCATAAAATAACAGAAAATAAGAGAATGCTGAGATGTTTTAGTCAGCAAATACATAATGAGATGCAAAATTAAAACTCCAAAAAGAAAGAAAGAAACAAAACCACAAAAAACCCCCAACAAACAAAAAACAAACAAACAAACAAAAACCCCAAAGAAATCACAACCTGACAAAAAAAATTGCTGAATGAGGAGCTTTTGAATTGATGAAAGGCAATGAAGCACCATGGCCAGGAGAGTCCTGGATTTTGCCACTAAATCATTCCTGGGGAAAACAGTGCTTAAGCATCCATCTCTTTTTTCTGCAAACTCTTGTAATAGCTATTTGATTTGGTTTGAAGTAAATCACTTAATATTCAAGAGATATAAACTCCTCTAACAGTGTGAAGAAATCCTATAAAATATCACAGTTGCACAAACAAATCAATTTACCTGAGTGAGGCAGAGCAGCCAAGAACTGAACTGGGGAGATGAGAGATGGCAGTCCAACACAAAAAAATGAAATGTTCTATTGCTGTTTCTCAAGTTCTTGTGTTCTGACAAACAAGGGCCCAGAAAGTCTAAAAGTTGGGAGTTGGCTTTTGAGGCTTTCACACTGAATGCTAAGCAAGCAAAGAGGTGATGAAGCCATGACTCAGCTTTTACAGTGTTTTATCTGCATTGAGAACTCTCAAACATGCATGATGATTGCTCCCTAGCCAACATTTCATAACATGAAGTCATTTGGAGTGATTTTTAAAAAAGCATTTAACTGTTAGAAATTCCTGACCTATATCCAGACTTCTGTCCTTTTTTCTGCTTTGTTTGGTCAAGTTCACTCCCAAGGAGCCTGAGACATCAGGGATCCCCATCAGAATCTGAGATGTCCTGGCTAGATTTTGAGTTTTTCCTTCTCAATCAAAGCATACTCTGGCACAGTTTAGCATTAGATTAAGTGTATCTTGTAAGATGATCATAATGCACTCAATAATTGATAGCATGTTATGTTAAATTTGTTAAAAGAAAAGCAACTAAGGCATTAAACCCCACAATATACATTGAGGATGAATAAACAGAGAGAATAATTACCAGCATACTCTGCTAGTTATATTCCAAGTTTAATCAGCCCAGGGGATAAATTAACAGACACAGTATTTCACCCACACTTTAGAACTTCTCCTCCAGTGCAGCATATTCTGCAAAACTCAGTACTGGTGAAAAGTATAACCTTTCTGGCTTTAAAGACTTGAGATTGTTTTTTGAAAGCCCAACTCTCTTTTAGCTTCCAACTGCAATGGGGCAGACCAGTCCCTCAGCTGCAGTTAATCAGCGTGGCTCCACCAAAATCAACAAATCTGTGCTATTTAACACTAGTCTAAGAACTGACCCTATGTTATTTCCCAGCATACTGTCCTCAGTTGAGACTGCAGATATAATTATTTTGGTTCTGGCATCTGAAATATTTCATCAACATTGAGTTAATTAGGTTACTGCAGTAGAGTGTTGTAAACTCCCATAATTTTTGATGTTTGCTAAAACAATACATATTCTGCAGCTGAGTAAATATTTCTTGGGGAACATAACGTAGGAATTGGTTCTCACTCCAGATGTAGATTGCATTTATAGAAATTTGCACTGTGGCT
Source organism: Parus major (assembly GCF_001522545.3). Classification (NCBI taxonomy): domain Eukaryota; kingdom Metazoa; phylum Chordata; class Aves; order Passeriformes; family Paridae; genus Parus; species Parus major. The sequence continues at coordinate 7,156,671 of NC_031770.1, read as the reverse complement.
TTGATTTGAATTCTCTCATCCTCTGGTCTGTGACAACTGTAGACTCACAGCTGTATCAGCAGTGATATTCCAAACTTCTACAGTGCCTTTCTCTATGTAGTCTTTTATTCCCATTAATGAACTAAGCCACAAGGATCCATCCCCCTGGGGTAAGAATTATTCTATTAATTTTACATATGGGAAATTTATGATGAGAAAGCTGAAGCCACTTGCCAAGGTTGTTTGAGAAACCTGGAGTAAAGCTACAGAGAAGTGCAATCAATGCACAGGAAAAGTTCCAGTCTTATTGAATAGGAGTAAATGTTCAAGCCACAGTTTTAAAATATTGTTAGGCAGACAAGTATAATCCAATAAGATAGAAAAAAAAAGAAAACAGAAAAATATTACCATGTTATTTTGCTGAATGATAACTAAATGCTGTGCATATTTATTCGAGTTTTGGAGTTTTTTTCTCTCCAGGAAATTATTTTCCTAAAAGTTTTTAGCTTATATATGTTGGAATTTCCTTCATGGGGGAAAAGGTATCCCTTACTGCATTCAGCAGTGAAACAGCACAAGAAAAAATGATCCTGGGTGGAACTTGCTGGCTTTCATTAGAAGTGTTGGCTCAAATGTGTGTCATTTCTGGAAGTGCTGGAAACACAAAAAGGTGTTTCAATCCTGACTTCCCTGGCAGCAAAGGTAGAGAAGTTTTGTGCTATTTTCATAACTCTGTTATCTGTTTTTAAATGTTAAAGAATAACAAAAGCATGCTTCACCAACTGCCCCACAAGAAATAATATTTTGATGCTCAGATTGCATTTTCAAGTTAAATAGTGCAAAAGAACTGCATATAGATCTCTAAGAGAACACTGCAGGTCACACAGCTCAAGTCAGACAACGCTTTCAAATAACAATGATTAAGTTGACAGCAACACAAATAACTGCTCATGGCATTAATGGCTGCTGCAGAATTAAGTGCTGGGGGACCAAACAGCCCTTGACTCTGGCATGGCCCTGACTTCAGAAATAAGTATTAGAGTGTTTGAGAATTGCTTCAGAAGGGAGCACCCTATCATCAGCCATACAGGCTTAGGCTCAGCCAGTGTATGTTTATTAATGAAGATGCTGATCAGGAAGATTTCCTCCATCAGGAGATGGAAAACCCATGTCAAACCTGTTTAAAACAATGGACTTCATCTTGTACCTTTAAGGAGCTTTTGGTGGGGATGCAGTAGGTGCCTATGTCCATGTTCTAACAGAACAGAAGAACAGAAAGAAGAAAATGGCCACATCATTTATTTAAAGAGCAATGAGATAAAGCAAAAAAGACTTTCTAACGAATATCTTGCTGTGCTACATGTAAAAAACCCCACTCTGTAGATGAGGTTGGAGTAAAAAATCATTGAACATTTTAATTACTAGATAATAGTCTCTCTTTAGTATTTAGCATTAGGAAAATTGTCTCTTTTCCTAGCTGACATTCTCTATTTCCAGTGGAAATACATAAATTTATTGAAAATGAGATTCTGGTCTTGTACATTTTCATATTTCGGAGGTCAATTTGCATAATAATCATGCTCCTCTTCCATATTCCATAATAGGAACAAGTACATTCACAAAATATGGTACAAATTAACAAGGCATAACAGCTTCTATTGAAAATACAAATACATGAACACTGTCAAGGTACAGCTTAAAGCAGAACTAACTTTCTGGCAATGTCAATTTGCAAATATGGTAGTCACAGGACTCCTGGAATTCATGGAGCAGATAGGATTCAGAAGAGGAAAGATTTGTGAAGTGGAGAAATAAAGATGCTGGACAACACAAGACAACAGGGAATGGCATAGTGAGAAAAAGATGGAGAGAAACAAGAAGTGGAAGAATGCATGTTCTGTGGAGAGATGAAATGAAGGGCAATGGGATCAGAAACAAGGGTGATGCTAAGCACAGAAGAAAGTATCTCAGAAATAAACCCCATTTTTTGGCTGCTAAATTTTGCTGTTAGGCAGATTCAAATAATTTGCCGACACTGTCTGCTCCATAAATAACTACTTGCAAATGTATCCTTTCATTTAATGTATTTATTTTTACTAGCTCTTCCACTGGTGATAAACACTGGATAAACACTGACTTTGCTGATGCTCTCTTCTGAAACAAAAAAAAAATAAAATAATAATAATAAAAAAAATTCTTTACTCCTTCTTCAGGGACGAACAAAAAGACTAACTGCCCATAAAACACAAAAAAGAAAGCATGGCAGGAGAATTCCTGCATGGCTGAAAATAAAACCTAAAATCACATCAAAATTGTTGGCCCAGAGTAATTTTCAGTGAACCACAACTGTTATTTTTCATGCCAGCTGGGAACATAAAGAGACTTTATTAATGCATGATTTCTGCATTTACCTCATATTTCTAACTTGGAATAAATTAGAAACAGACTTAAAGGCCCCATTCCGCAGGATGAAGTAAACAAATGTGTTTTACCATATATGCTTTTCAGAATGAATTAAATTCATGCATCATTTGTTCAACTCTCTCACAGCAGACAGCCTTCATTCTGTACAACAGGCTGTAAGAACAGACAGTAGAGGGGAGGCTGCACTTAACCTTCAAACAACAGCAATCCCATCCAGTTCTGCCCTCTCCCCACCACTGCTGGGTCACTGCACTGAACAGCAAAAGAGCTAAGTAGATTTTCAAATAGTAAGTACAGGTGTCTGTGACTGCCACCTAAAAATGTAACTTCCATTCAGCACTGTGTTACCAGGCAAGAACACTCATATCCCAAAATCTGAAGCAGGAAGGAAGATGGGAAGTTAAAACTTCATTCTCACTCCTTACAAAAGTGATGCTGTTAACAGATGCAGCATGAGCCTGGGGATGCAGTGGCTCTGGAAGGCTGCTGGCTGCACACAGCTGGTTCCATCTCATCCTTAAGTTTCCTCTCATGGCTTGCTCTCAGAAGAGACAACCCAGGGATCAATAGACCATATATGAGATATTAAAAACACCTAACCAGAAGAGCTTCCACTTCCGCTTGACTTTTATTTTTTTTGTCTCTTCTAAGTTTAAGAAAAAGACTTAAAAAGAACACTGCTGCTCCCAACCCAAGCTAGTCAGATTACTTTTGTTGGTTTGGCTGGTTTTTTGGTTTTGGTTTTTGTTTAAAGGGGAACACCAAATTCTGCTCCAAATTCAACCCCATGGTTCTGAGGTTGAACAGACAAGAACCAAATTTGGGTCAAGATGAGGCTGAAGCCTTTGCTTTGAAGAGAATCCAAAAAAATCCCTGCACGTGCTTCTCAGGCCACTTTTAGCAGCCTATAGACCCACTCTGAGACAAGTGCTGCATGAAAGCCTAGCTCAGAAATGAAACAACTGCTTTAAAATAACATCTGAATTGCTGCTGTGAATGAAAACAGCAACTTATGCTACATCAACTACATTTTTCCCAACTCAGACTTTCAAAACATATTTCTATCAGAGACTAAATGATGATGCCAACCTCTCCCTGCAATCAAAAGCAACCACTGCAGTTCATATGCACAGAACATCTAGCTATCAATCAGGTAAATAACTTGAAAATTCACCATCAGAATGGAGTTTGGATTAAATCCTTAGAAGTGAACTAGCAAATCATTACTACAGACACCATTTTGGTATTTTTGCTGAACACAACTTCTCTATTCCAAAAGACCCAAAAAGTCAATGAAGTTGAACTAAACAATTTTAAAAAATGAACTCATAATCTTACAGCTGGGCCAGCACTATTAAGGCTAAATAATGTCTCTAGAACGTTGTTTACTTGAAAAGAGAGGCTAAAAGCACCATTGATGCTCAATTTTTTTCCAATTTGGTGTGGTGGATACCTAAAATGTATTGGTCTCTAACTGTAAATAAAAGAGTATTCTTACTTCAGCTAAGCTGAAGAATTAAGCTTAATTAGTTAATTGAGTTTAAACTCATAATTTCCCCACTAATTTATAGTTTACCCTGAGACCTTAATAATACATGCAATGAACAACATGTTGCTTATATGGCAGTTACTGTTACAGGAAAAATGTATAGAAGAATTAGTAATTCTGAGAAACAGCGGTGTTGGAAGTTAAATGCATAAGCAGTCCTTACAAAATATATTTTCCAAGCCGTTTTCATGGCAGTTTTTACAGTCATATGGGTGTTATAGTGGCACAAGCACAGATTTCCATAAAGGGATTTTTAATCATCAGATTTACTTTGTCTTCATTTCTGTTTCATATTAGCTTTTAATTTCTTTGAAGTTAATCTGGCTGTACTGGTAAAAGACTGGGTTCATACTCTGGGATGTCTCAATGAGAGTTATTAATTTATTGACAGCAATTTATGTCCCAAAGCAGACACACAACACATAATAAACATAGTAAAATGAAATAAAATAAGACAAATCAATAAATCTGGAGTTAGTTCCTCCATGATAAATATATTCATTATTCTGAATGATTAATGAATTGAATCATACATATAAATCTCTCATTTCTTAAGTGGAGTGTCTGTTTAGGTCCCATGTATGCTGCTTTTATGGGCAAGGGAAAGGGTTGTACAACTTGTCCCTCCACACTATGTCCAGCCTGGTGTTTTCACAGACAGGGCTTCTAGCTGTAATGAAAATAAGATACATCCCAAACACAAAAGCAAACAGAGAATAAAACTCCATCTATAAGCACTGAAAGAACAGCAATCACCTGTTTAGCATGCACATCTTAAGGTTACTGAATTAAGTGGTAAGCAAGTATTTTGAACCATCTTTCCTTATCCTGTTGCATGTATCCCTCCTAGTCACCACTGACACTGGCAGGCTCCTAAGAGGGTTTAACTCATCTGCCCATCACTATTTGAAGTATTGTGAAAGTCTAATGCCACTCATTCCACAATTCATTCCAATCAATAGCAGTGCCTTTACATTTCGCAGGCAGCGCTATTAGTCACGGAGGAAAGCAGAGAGCGTCCTGCAGGTGTATGTAACCTTCTGACAGCCATGGACATTAAAACAACCTGCTCAGCAATGCAATTATATTAGTGAAATGCTGTCAATCAGAGAACATTTCAATATACAACCTAGGGGCAAGAGGAACAAGGGGTTTTGGGTACGAATTCTGGCTCCCGTTCAGGACAGCACTTTAGCAAAGCCCTGAGCTAAGCACTGAGGGTCTTTAAAGCCAGTGGACCATAAGCAAATGCTTAATTACAGAATTAAATATGTTCAGAATTGAGTCCAAACAGCTTAATCTTGCAGTAGATAAACACCATCAGCTACCCTTATATTGAGAGTTGCTAATGCCTGGTGCTGAGGTAACTGAAAAGTTTGGATGTGCACTAGAATGCACGTCTCCAGCAAAAAAGAAGAGAGGAAGAACTGTGCTAAGGCTGAAGATCAGTTTTTCTTCTTTGTTTAAAACAAATTCAGCATTTTTGACTATGGTACATCCCTTTTTTTATCCCATGAGGGAAGAAAAGTGAGTAACCTCAAGGTTGTATTTATTTTTGCATACATAGTACATACATACATACATACATACATATATATATATATATATATATATATATATATATAAAATTCCTTTAAACCTACAGAAGGAAAAAAACTCAGACAGAAACCCCAAAAAAAGAGGAAAAAAGTTTAGGATGGCAAAGTACATTTGAAAACATTATTCTCTATGGCCAGGGTATTTTGTCTGGGGCGAGTTCTACAAGCAAAGTGGATTTTAAGTGTTTTAAGTGAATTCTAATGAAATACTCCTTTTCAGCCCTACTTTGCTTTTAGCAGCAGTATTTCTTCCTTATTAGCATTCAAGTTTATTAATTACCCATTGCATGCCTAAAAGTATTTTTGGGAAGTGATAATAGCAGCACATTCTGTGATGGAGGGAAGACTTTGTAGGCACTTAGGCACTTGAAATGTGTGAAGTGGTTTGAGGGTGAAGGAACTTGAGCCCTGGGTGAAAGTGTAAGTAGATTTCAGAATATCTGACAAGCAGGATTTAGAGCCACAAGTGTAACAAGTGTACGCTAATGCAGCTGAATGTCAAAACAGAAAGGAGACATGTCACTCTCAAAATGGCATTTTTTTTAACTGCTTGAGACCTTAAGAATGCACATTTGATTGCTCATTAAAGCAATTATTATCATAGTTTCTTAAGCACATTATACTGCATCTTTGTGAGATATTCTAGCCAAGCCATTCTCTTTGTTTCCTGTTGAAAAATAACATTTAAATTATTTAACAGGCAATTGGTGCATTCTGGTGACCAAAAGTTCAAAAAACCAAGCAGAATTTCTAATGAAAAAATTGTGGAAGGAATTTGAAAATTGCAGTGCTTACA
>NC_031770.1:7025789-7149585 GCF_001522545.3 Parus major | reverse complement strand
GAAGGGAAGGGAAGGGAAGGGAAGGGAAGGGAAGGGAAGGGAAGGGAAGGGAAGGGAAGGGAAGGGAAGGGAGTCTGATATCTTCAAGACTGAGCAAGTGGATGACATTCTGTTTTATGAATAGATTGCACAAAAGCAGGAGCCCCAGTTTCAACCTTCAAAGCTCAAATATTTCTTATTGAAAATTTTTGTACACAAGAGAGGCCAAAAATGTAGTGCACAAGAAATAGGCCCAGAAATCCACTTTTTTATGAGTATGTAAATGTCTTTCCCTCCTTCATACATACTGATTATGCCATAAGTGCATTAAACCTGCAATAAGTTTCTACCCTAGCTTTAAAAAATAGTCAAGAATTTTGCCTATAAAAATAATGATACTAATGAATTACATGCCCAGTTCCTCATGTCTAATACATAGACAAGTCAAAGAAAATGTAAGGAGCAAGTGAAAGCAATCTGAGGATACTAATTTACAGAAGATGGTTTATATCTGTTTTTCCTCATGGATTTCTTGTTAATGATTTACCAATACCAATGAGGCCAGCAGGGTCCTTCATTTTACATGCAAAAATTAGCTCTCAAATTACTGGAAAGTTTCAAAATAGAAGAAACTTTTGCAATATGTTTATGTTTTCCTCCTAAAAATGCAGAATTACTTTTTCACAGAATTGTACTATCTTGAGTACTCCTCTGAAATTCAGCCATGGTGCTGAAATAGCTTTCCTAGTCAATGAAAGGTTACAATTTCTCAAGAAATGGCATTCACACAGATGGCAAGAAATAAGACATTTGCTTTTAGACTCCTAGTTTTTCAGCTATCTTAAGTACTGCAAACTTGTATTCACAAAGAGTAAGAGACTCAGCTTTTCCTAATTTTTCCCAAGGATATATAAAACAGGCGGTAGTATTGTTATGCTACCTGTCAAGTCTTTGCAATGAAAAAGTTTAGTGTTTCTTCTGTTGTACAAACTAAGATCACACCAAAAGTGTTTTTTCCACATTTATCTTCTTCAGGAATATGTGTTTTGTATTTTTGTGATCTTACAGATTTTTAAGTTGCACAGAAATTAGAGGAAATTAAATGCTATCTCCAGTCCTGTAAGTTGACTCATGCTGTAAGTTGATTCATGCTGAGCATGAATCCAGTGGTCTATAATATCTTCCTTAGCCCTTATTCTCAACAGACCTGTATGGATACAGCTGTAGGCAGATTTGTAGCAGCTAAGGATTTCTTGCTTACAAATTAATATTTAGATTGTTCTTCAGTTTTTACTACATTATCACTTTAATGCTGGAAAACAAATCACCATCTAATTAAGTTTAGAGACTGTAGTCACCCATTTTAGCACTGTCACTACTACACCCAGAATGACAATACAGTAAAAGTATTATGTGAACTCTCCAATGTAATTATTTGAAACAATGTGAATAAAGCTGTTCTTTGTGCATGTGACATCCAGGTCTGTTCATCCCTTTGCTGTAGATAAGATGAGACATGACACGACAGGCACCATAAGGGCACTGAGTCCCCATCCTCCTTGTTTCTGTATTTCTGCGTCGATGTCTATGAAACAGCCACACCCTGAACAGCAGCCTCTCATGAGTGTCCCAACTATTCAACTTTTGTGTCTCCAAGCAGTTGTTATTGCTGGTCTATTCACTTTTGGTAGCAGAGTTCCCTCAACTTTCCCCATTTGCCTCCCAGCAAACTCTGCCCCACACCACTCTCCAGCCAGCCCAGGCACTGAGCACAGCGAATGGCAGCGAGGAGCTGACCCATCACGAGACAGACATGGCAAAAAACTGCTTTCTTTACTGTCAGGCATGTAAAACATCTGTCACAAGAGGCTGTGCTGGCCAAATGGGTTCTCATTTTGGTTATAAAGGTGAACTTTCTGTCAAACGCAGAGACCTTCTGCGAGGTATTCCCTGAAGAGCCCTGGCTCCAATCCCAGCTGCAAACAGCAAGGCATCTACACTCAAGCCACTTTTGCTTGGAAATACGTCCAATCTGGGCAGATGGCTTTGAAGGAATAAAGAAAACTTGCCTAGCTACAATCTGGCCTTTTCTTTCTTTATGCCATGCACTGTACAGCTATAGCAGTTTTCACAATCAGCTGCCCTCAGTCAGGGTTAAACCTTTGCAGATACCAGCAAATCTTCCATTTCACTTCCACGGGAACTGCAGCAGCCAGCAAAGCTACTGAAGCTTTTTACACTGCTCCTGACATTAACTTATGAACAGCACCAGAAACTGCATGTGTGGATTTGAAAGGATGCTGCATCCCACTGCCCTCTCCCCATGCCACTGCCCATAGCACGGCCAGGTCCCACACGGAGCTCTGATGCCAACCAGAAGCACAGCAGGCAGTGGGTCACAAACTGCCCCAATTTTTTGTCTCCTTCACCTCTCTGCACTCATTTCCTTTTCACAGCTCTTAACTTTAAGCAAGGAATTGAAACTTCAGATGACTCTGTCAAACTTTTTAAGGACTGGTTACTGTATGTCATGATATTGATTGAGTAATGTTCCTCCAGCTCCTGCTTGAGTAAATGGGACAGACTACTCACAGCTTCCCAACACAAATCCCAAGCTCTGTCAAAGCACAGTCTTGCTATGACTGTAAAACACACCATGATGTAGGTGCTGTCCATCCATGGGAAAGCCCTACAACCCTTCTTGTTTGGAGGAACTTGTATTTTAGAACCAGGGAATAATCAAAAGTGCTGGTGTCACCTCATTATTGCTCTTGGCTTTTTTTTTTTTCTGTATGATAATATCAGCTGTAGAGAAAGTCACAGCACTTACAGGCATCTTTACTATCCTTGGGCATGAATACACACTAATACCTTAAAAACTCTCAGATTCTAGATAAACCTGAGCCTTTGGTGCATCCTTCTGTGCTCTTATAACGTGGCTGAAATATGCCTCAAAGCAGGTACAGCACCTCTCCATAACAACACACTCATGCTCCTTTTAAAAGTGGATTATGTGAACGTGGGAACAGGCTGTGATGATGGGATGGTGGACATGGCAGCTAAGCTCCTTCCCAGGGACTGGAGCTGACCCAGGCTGTGCTTCTAGGGAAGTTAGCTCTGCTACAAGTGCATATCAAGAAATGGAAAGTGACAAAAGCATACTAAAAAAAAATGAGGAAAAGGTGGCATCTGCACCAATTGAAGTTCTCCATGATGGTGGCCTCAGTTAACAGTCCCAGTATGGTCACACACAGAGATACAAGACTTGTTAGCCCATAAAGAGGTTCAAAATGCCTGGGGATGCCCAAAATCACACATTTGAACCCCAGAAGTGCTGCTTCGTGCCTGCAGCTCTCTAAAAAAGCAAATTGCAGAAGGTGTGCCTTAGGGCATGGGGTCTTCTCATTCCTTTGGCCCTGCATGCTCTAACTAGAAGCAATGCTGATTCCTTTTCTGGGTAATTCAAGTGAAGATGGAGAAATTGTTAAAAGGTGAGAGGGATGGGGGATACATGCTATTACCAAACTCTATTTAGCAGTAAAGAGATGAGTAAATCTGAAGGTTTTATGCATCTTTAAAGCCAACCCTGGTGTCCTCCATAAGTCAACAGTGGTCTTTTAAACACAGTTACAATGTACCTATACATCACCTCTCTGTTGATTCATCTGAATCGTTAATGCCACGATGAAGAAAACAGTCTTACTTCCCAGGTAATTACAGTATATCTATTAAAATGAATTAAGTCTCTATTGAGAAGGCTTGTTTGTTCCATATCCATCCTGCTAATGTGTATCTTTTCCTTCATTATATCTGGTAAACTGTCAAGCCTGCTATGTTGGGGAAATCAATAATTAAAGAGCTTTACAGTAATTACTCCAATAGCACATATTCTTGCCATTTAAAACACAAATCAAACCCACTAGAATAAAATTTATGCTGTCAACAGACAAAGATGAGTATGTCAAGTACTAGCCCTCAAAGAGTTTAGACACTGCTCAGAAAGTCATTACACTGAGCAACAAGTCTCCTGCAGAATATTTTACAGAGTATTTTATTTGCTCATTGGTGTTTATCATCAGCATTTTTCAAGATATGAGATGTGAGTCAATAACAGAACCACAGCAAGCAAGGAAAAGACCATGCTTTTTTCACACAGCACAAACAAATTAGTGTAATTTGCAAGCAATTCCAGTGTAACCGACCTCCCTGCATCTGATCTGGTATTCACAGCAAATGCCTACATGGACACACATATACAAAATTAATACAATTTTAAATATATAAATATGTATTATTTTAAATATAGACATATTTTTATATATGTATATACATATTTCTATATACCATTTTAAATATATACAAATAAATACTTTCATGTATTTATTTATAAGTGTATATTCACTGTTTTGATAACACACATGTTCAGATGCATAAGATAACAGGTATTTTTCTTTTTTCAGGAGGGTTCTTTTACAATGAACTGAATACAGGTAATTTCATTATTTTATAATCCAAAAATTAATATTTTGGTGTACCCTAATAAAAAAACCCCAACGTGTATAAATAAGTGTAGATGAGGACATGCAGGAATGTTCATCCCAAATGACATTTAATGCTTAAATTGCAATAGCTAACTTCCCATTATTAATCCCCTAATTATAGAGGAGACTGATGACAATTTTTCAATAATATGGGTTCATGGATATGAGAGTTGCACAGCTGAAATAAGAGAACCTGTCCTCTCACACCCACTCCAACTGCTTCCCTACTCTTGAGTCACTTTCACCCAGGCACAACCTCAGGGTAAGATTGATTTGGGATCAGAAGGACTAATTTTCCTCTTTATCATTGCCATTCACCATTTCCCCAGGGCTGGAGTCAGGATGGAATCCCCATCCTTGGAAGTGATCAAAAGGCACGTGGATGTGGAATTTGGGGACATGGTTTAGTGGTGAACACTGTGGTGATGGATCTTAGAGGCTTTTCCTACCCTTAAGGACTCCATGAGCGTGGGGCAGGAGCCAGGAATAAGTGTTAACTACTGCTTTGCTGGGGGGCAGAGAAAGGAATCATGACCTGACAATCATAAAACTGAGATATCTGCGAGTCTTGTTGAAGGACCAGCTCCAGCATTCTGTTTTCCTTTAGGCCAAATTCTCTGTTGAGGCAGTAATTCTAATGGCTTACACATATCTATTGAGATATGAACATCACTTATTTTACCTTCTAATTTTATAAAAAACCAATATTTTCATCTTACCTACCTCAGGCAAAACAGGCTGGGGTTTTTTTCTAGAAGGGGAAAAAAATAAGCAATCCTAACCCCATCTGAAGTCATGACATAGGCAAAAATCCTGAAATTACCTTAAAAAAAGGTTATAATCTAACATGAATGTGCTATATTCAAACCTAGTCTCATTTTAAGTATCACTTCTTCATAGTTTGCAATAGTCTGTGCCCCACAGGTGGAATTAAGCAGCAAATCCAAATTTTCCAATTGTGCTGCAGTATATATTAACATGATCTTGACTTTCCTATTATATGCACAGAACAATTTTCTTTATTGGACATCACTGGACAGGTGTGAGTGATGTAGCAGTGACTTCAAGGTCCCTCTTTGAAGCCATGTTCCTCTATGGGAAGCTTTGTGATGTGCTCCTACAATGAACTGGAGATCAGGGCCCACAGAGTTATTTAGGCTTTTCTCTCATTTATGGAAAAGATGAGATTCTCTCTTCTTTTTTTGTTCAGCTAAGCCACTGATATTCAATCTTTGCTGAGAAAATCACTTGACATTTCACAAAATATCACAGTATCCTTCCTTACAAAATAAACCTTGCTCATGCCTTAGGTAAAGGAAATGGATGTACTAGACCAGTATCATTGAATGACTAAAACCTTCAGCCCATGCACCTTTTTGGGAGGCAACCCCAACTCCTTCTACTCTTATTGACATGACTCCTGACCTTATTGACTGAACTCTCACCACCGATGACTGAGTTAATTTCAAGGCCACAGGTTTACACAGGCACATATAGGATTATTTTAGATGTTGCCATGAAAAAGCTTTCAGTGAGATTGAGTGGGATGCAGAGGGAGCAGGCAGAGCTGCTGTCTTATTGAAGAACCATAAAACAGTTTGGCTTGAAACAGATCTTCAAGACCATCTCATTCCAACCCTCTTGCCACAGACAAGGACACATTCCACCAAACCAGGTTGTTCAGAGCTCCATCCAACCTGGCCTTGAACATTTCCAGGGATGGGGGAACCCACAACTTTTCTGGGCAACACGTGCCAGTGCCTCAGCACCCTCCCAATAAGGGATTTTTTTCTAATACCTAAACAAAAGCTACTCTTGGTTTGAAGCCATCTTGTCTCTATCCCTACCCTGGCTAGCCTCTGTGTTTTTATTTTCACTCTGAGTTGGGCTGCTGCTCATACTTAAGAAGTGTTTTTTGACAGGGGGGAAGCGATTCCGTGTCAGCGCCTGAGCATGATCTCTGTTGTCACTGAACCTGAAGGCAGTGCTCTGCAGTGGGTGAGTGAACTTGAGCTGAGGAATTCCACATGCCCAATGTACTTTCAATATCACACAGGTCAGGAAAGGCTAAGAGGTGTGGAAGAGACCAGAGGGGGAGTTAAGTATAATCACAGGGAGAAAGGGGAAAAAAAAACAGCAGCAAAAAGTTCAGCTGTGAAAAAAGCTGCATCCACTGATGCTTAACATAGCTATCACACAGAACACTGCTCCTGTATATTTTATAGTGCACATATTTTTTTTTTTTTCTTTCTTTGCTTTGTATGCTTTTACTTATATTTAGCAAGACCTTTTCTTCACCCTCTCTGCACCCAAATAATAAAACCAAAAAAATCAGAAAGCAAGCCCCACTGGGACTCTAAGCTAACACTTACACACTTCTGATGGCGGCATAAAGAGACCAGCATCATCATGGTCTCTTGACCTACATGGGAAGCACTGCTATTGCTCTGAGGCAGCACAGAAAAAGAGATAAAATGCTTTCCCTTGAAACAGCTGTGAAATAATGCAGACTCTGCTGTGTGCTAAGTGCACAGCTACTGCTGCTCTGGCAAACGCTGGAGTGCTTTTCCCCCACGCATTGCTTCAGGAAATAAAAACTTAAAAATCCAAGAAAACACTTGAAATAGAGCTGAAGTTGATTTTTTTCCTGCCTTTTCAGTTTTGATGCTAGATATGTCTTTGACATCTCCCTTGACTACATCTGTATCCCTCTAATTCATTATTCTCACCCAGATTTTAAAGTAGGTGAATATTATTAATTAAGTGGATATGGCAGCAGCTTCTGAACTGATGCCCTGCTTGTATCACATCTGGGAAATGGGAATGTATCAGCCTTCAAAAATATAAGTAGTGTGTGAGATTTGAAAGTTATGAATTATCCTTGCCTACTGAATTAGCAACAGATAAATGAAGTGTACCCTTTTCATCATATTCACCCAAAACTCTAAAAAAAAGGGGGAAAAGGGATTGCCAAGCTGCCATTAGTTGCATGATTTTCCAAACAAAGCTGTACTTTCTGGATGTCTGATATTTCTGTCACATCATGATAACCTGCAAGCTATCTGTCATTTTGGGTGATGCTTCCCCCGGACTGGCATCTCCTCTGCTCTTTCTGCTTATTCTCCACAGAATGGTGATTGCTTTAGGAGGGTGAGATATCAATTTTAACATTTTTAAGGTAGTATTTCTGGCAGTAACAGGTAAAGACAATTGTATCTCATTAGCTACTACAGAGCTGGGAATAAACATATGTTTGTCAGCCCACTTCCCCACTTCATATGGAAATCTCAACCACTATCATTGAATGCTAGAGACTACACCTCCTCTTTTTGGCTGAAAAGAACTTTTTCTATCAGTTTCTAAAAATACTGTGAGAGCTATACCAAAAATGAATATGCCTTGAAATATGGAACATAGTAGTGAATGTGAAGCCTCCTATTAAAAAAAAAATATATATTTCCAGATTTTCTGTGAACTTATTTAGGGTATGGACTTTTCCAGGTGCCAAATCAAACAATAAGTATAAATATTTATTAAACATTGTGATGATGCTGCAAGACACAACCAATACAAATACCTGACATAACATGCTCTCAGTTTTTATATTTATATTTGGTAAAGAAAACATTCATTTTTTAAATTATATCATGTTGCTTGTTTCAGTTGAAAAAAAATATAATAATAATAATAATAATGGGTGCTCACAAAGGCACACCAAATTTATGTATTTTCAGATCCTGAACTGCTGGGTAGGGCAGGTTCCCAAGAAAGGGAATTTGTGGTGTGGTAGCCTACACAGCTGCAAGGACCAAAGAAAGAAATTCTTTGTTCAAGCCAGTTCCTAAAAGTAATGGTTATAAAACATGCAACCTTGCTTTTTTACATTATTAAGTGGTCCTTTCAAGCAGTGAGATGGAGCTGTAATTTTTGCTAATTAAGATATCATTATTACCTTATGCATACTGCTCAGAGAAGCTTGAGAATGTTAAGGTCTCTGAAAAGAATCCCTTACTCCTTTTTTTTTTTATATCTGTCTATGTACCTTTTATATCACCAGTGAACACCTAGGATTCATTCAGTCCTAGAGAGCAGCAGGCTCACACTGACTGTCCAATTTTTATAATTAGGTGAATATTTGGGTAATAGAGTTTGTCAGAAGCCAAATTAGAAATCAAATAAATGATAATATGACATGCAATCATTCTCAGTGCCTGATAGCTTAATAGTAAGGACCCATTTTAATGCTATGCCAACTCCATAATCCCCAAAATTGAATATATTGAAATGCATACCTCTTCTATTATATTTAGTTAGTAACTTGCTAATATTACTCATCTGTTCCAGTATTTTCCTAAAAGCCTCTGTTTGGAACAGGATATTATTTTATGATTGAAAAATCAGCAAAAAATAAAATGAGCAGCTGTTAACCTCGGCAATCACAGACCACATGCAACTATAAATGCATAAAGCACTCATTTTTCAAAAACTGCATATTTTTTTCCTCTCCATTTGTTGAAATCCAACTTTGGATACACCAAGATGTTGCCAATTAATCTAAAACACGCAGCAGAATGATCACTTAGCTCTAAGCAAATTGTTCATATTGCACATTACATCCCTGTTCATATTTACTTTACAGCTTTACATTTGGACATAGCCTTCTCTGCAGTGTTAACTGCTCTGATATTTATAAATCCAGATCAAGCAGGATGGACTGCAGTGAGAATCCACAGAACCACTGAAACACCACCAGGCTTCCCACTTCTACCATCAAATCTCTGCCAAGAATGTTACTTCCAAATGTTATTATTGAAGGATTATCCATTGTCAGAGTCACTGCCATGTAAGTCATTCTAAAATAACTACTTGCCTGTCGTTTTAAAGAGTGATTAAAAAAAAAATTCTGATGGGAAACTAAAATACAATGTGGAAAATGGGCCCATGAAAGAGGGGAGGGGGAGGCAGATCTGTCAGGACAGCAGATGGGAGAAGGGGGCTGGCCTTGCTCTGCGTGAAAGGGGAAGCACTCCATGGGTAAATGTAAACTGGGAGAGGAGAAAACCAGCTTAGACAGACTGGAATCATTAAAATTGGATTAAAAGCATGAGAGAACAAGACTAGGATTCTGTCTGGGTACAAAGACCACAAAGAGAGTTGAGAGCCTCACTAGCAAACACTTGGCTACATCAGGCATCAGGAAAAACAATGGGACAGGAATCATGAGGGGACACCAAAAATGACCTGGTTAGGGAATGGGGCAGTTTCTCCTACAAGGTGCCTGGAGGAAGAGGCACTGTGGCATCTTCCAGCAAACATCCCCAAGAGGCTCCGTGGTGCCTCCCAGGGACAGCAACTTCTGCCACAGCTCCTCTCTCAGCCAAGGACAGAGGGCCCTGATGAGCAACAAAAGACATCAAGTGGATGCCTCATCACAATTTCTTCCTTTAAAATCATAGGCAGCTGCAATTCAAGACTACACAGAAGAACATCAGGAAGGCTGTCACTGCTAAAAGTTAAGATATACATGAAATAAATAGCTCATAAAACCTCCCTCCTCCACATGCAGATGTCGTGGCAACCCCAGAGCACCAGCCAAACAAGGCAACAGGACTTATATTTGAAAAACACTTTCAAAATTACCATTTTTAAATTTTTGACTGTTTTGCAACTAGAAAAAAAAAAATGCTTCTTTAAACATGTAGCACCATTTTTATGTTCTTTACTAGGGGTCTTCTGAATGCCATAATTACAGTGGGGCACACGCAACGTTCTTTGTACCTGCTCTCAGAGGATCAGTATAGAAATTGAATCTCCTTGAGATCATCAACCTTTTTGTTCAATGCATGTAATCTTTTCTAACATGAAATTATATGTAGGTTTTGTAGCAAAAAATTCCTTCAGGCACACACTCATGCTTTTTCCTCCTGGACTAAATGGTTGGAATGAGCTGTTCTGAAAGCTGTCACCATGACATAAAACACTCTCTTTGCCTCTTCCATCACCACCAGTAGGCAATATTATTTCATAAACAATCTAGCTCTGGGCTGATGTTGCCCACAGTTAAAAAAACAAAAAAACTACAAAGCCAAAGGGTAATCTTTTCAAAACATACATTTTAAGCATCCCATAAGGTCTAACCATATGTACAATGTCACATAAAAATAAATGGGAATATTTCCACACTACAAATTAAGTAGCTGGTGGAAGCAGAGGAGAAACAGTGGCAGAACAGTTATGGCATCTTGCTAGAGATGCAGAGAGTCTTTCCAGACTTAGCAAAAAAATTCCCCCTACTGATAAGGTGTAATGGGCATAGATGTCCATGGCCTCACAGAAATTGTGGCTTAACCCTGCCAGATGATCTAATGATACCTTAGAGGCTTTGACCTTGATCATCAATGCACACAGGGACCACTTCTATTTCAGATGGCACTCATCCTCAAATAAGAGAAATAATTTTATGACAATTCAATGCCTCTCTGGAAGTAACTGCTTTGTAGATTTGCTCCACTTTTCATGAAAAAGATTCTCCAGATAGAGGAGTCAACCCAAACCAGCCATGGAGCACTGACCACTACCACCTCAGGGGAGGAACTGCTCATCATCTCCTGATCTCATTCTTTGTTCTCTGGACTCCCAAACCTGAACAGAGCAGCCCTGGCTGCTCTAATACATCAGGGTATTCCTTTTTTTCCTGAACACTATTCAAATGATGAGGATATGGCTTACAGTTGCATCTGAAGGAAAGTTATAATCAGTGAATTTTCATTTATCCTCAGTGAATTTTCTAACACAAAGCCTTTTTCCCCAGAGAAAAGGAACAAAGGAAGAATATAAACACAACCAAATAATACACATTACCATTCATTTTCCAACCTTAGTGATTCTATGATTCTATACTTTTTCAGTAACTTCAACAGATTGATCTTTAACCAGAGCATCTGAAATGGCAAATCAAGAGTACTCTTCCTTTATGATAATATACCTGTCTTTGACCTCTTGCATCAGTATATCTGCCTGCAACTGCATAGAAACAACTTAAAAAGCCAGTAATATCTTGATCCTGCTTTACTCAAATGTCTGTTGCAATTCAAAGTCAGAAGTAGATGAAAACCTATTTTCACTAATGCAATAACAATAATTCCATAAACATATTAACAATTTCCTGCCTCACTCTTAATTTTATTTCCTCTCCATTATATTCATTTAGGAAGATAATGATACCATTTGTTATTCTGTCTAATCTTTGTTAAGCATCCAGGCTAGGAGCAAGACAAATGAGATTGTTGGCATTTAGACAAAAAGGTAGATACTGTGGGATATAATTTGGATATAACAAATTATTAGGCAGGTATGTACCTGTAATTGGTACTTATTTCTTCAGGTTTATTACAAATACGGTACACATTTAATGGGTCCACAATGTGCTTCCAGCTATTATTTGAGAGAGTAAATACTACTCAGATGAATTCAACAGGATTCAGGGCAAATCCTCAACGATGAAAGCTTGCAGAAGCCAGTGCTACATGAGTTGGGATTGATCAATGTCTTCAGTGAAATTTATGGGGTTTTTTTTTTGTTTGTTTTACTTTTCATTGGTGTTTGTTTTGTTGGGTTTTGTTTGTTTGTTTGTTTTAACTTTATTACTTCAAATTAAATTTATCTCTAATTTCATTTGTAGAAAGTGGAGACAAACCATTAAACCAGCACGATTTCAAATAAACCCTAATTATGTACAAGTGCAAATGCATCAACAGGCCTTGGACAGGCAATTAGATAGCTAATTATTATTAAAAAAAAAGAAAAAAGACTACTCCAGATTGCTCTACACACTGTTGTCAGGTCCTG
This sequence comes from Parus major, assembly GCF_001522545.3. Classification (NCBI taxonomy): domain Eukaryota; kingdom Metazoa; phylum Chordata; class Aves; order Passeriformes; family Paridae; genus Parus; species Parus major. The sequence goes on along the minus strand of NC_031770.1, from coordinate 7,137,217 downwards.
AATTCACAAAATAAAGTTTCACCTCAAGCAGCCGGGGCAGAAGCTTCTGCTGTGTTTCTTGGGATGTAATGGATGGAGTCACCAAGGGGATTCATAAGAAGAGTCTGCCACACTAGGAGGTGTCGATGTGCCATCTCACTCTTTCCTGGCAGGAGTTTAAAAAGAGATGGCAGGCTGGGAGGCTGGTTAGAAACATTCCTAAGCTGTGGCTTTCTCCTGGGTGCTGACAGCTGAACCTGGGCTCCCGTGAGAGCGACAGTGAGATCATAAGGACTGGGCAAGAAGAACATTCACCTGTTCCATCATTTCAGTATTCTCTTAGCTGAGGGATCTTGAATGAGGAATTACACTAAAATGAATGTATTTTTGTAGTTCTGCTTGTCTGCAAAGAAACTCCTCAATGAAATTTTTCCTGTATAAGTCTTATTCAAGTCTGTCCATAATCCTTTGAAAGCCTGATGTCTCTTACAAACATAAAGCTCAACACAGAGGCACCACTCCAACAACCCCCCAACAGGAGCAGAGCTGGAATAAAGGGAAACCAAAGTGCTCCAGTAAAATTTTCCACCCCATGGCTGCTAAAGGAGCACAGAACTCACACAGAGAAAATAAAGAAGAAACCTTCTCTGCACAAGACACCAATCAGCAGAATCTGATTAGACCAAGATCATGATAAAAACAGATTGGCCCAAAAAAAGATCTGGAAGAAGCAGGAACTTGCTAATGATATATCTCATGAGCTACTCACTTGCTGATGTGAAGATCTTAATCCTCCTAGAAAAATCACCAGAGTTTAATAAAAAGCTGTGTTTATACTTCTTTAAAGCATTTTCCTGTTGATAATGTCCCTGTGTTTCCAGATATTTTGGAGACCTTATACATCATGGCTCTGGTAGCAATTAAGAGAATGCAATATGAATCCATCTGACATAGGTAATCTTTTTGTACCAGGATTTTGCCACATAATATTTCCAGCTGCATTCTTTTTGAAATGCTATTACTGCTTACAGAAATGCAAAACAAATCTGTCATTTACCTTTTCTCCCACTGGACCCAACACACAGAAAGAATAAAAAGACTGAAAACATTTTACAGCATTCCCAATTCCCTCTGCCTAAAAGGAGCTGGAACAGTGTTCCAGAGCAGCCCATGAATCAAGCATCATATGAAATGCAGACTGCAGCAGTGCTCAGCAGGCATTCATCCATCCCAGCCAACTTCCCTGCTGAACCACTCCATTCAATGGTGGGAGATTGATTCCACTGAAGGATGCAGCTCATTCCTAGAGTCACTTATTAAAAATGGCAGCAACAGTAAAAAGCATGAGCAGAGATGGGGATAGAAGACAGGAGCCAGATGAGCCTTGGTTTAAGAGTAAATTTAGCCTAAATCTTGGGCAGCTGTGGCACAATTGGGTTTGTTGATGTTGGAGTCTGAGATACAGTGTGTATGCCCTTGTTTTTAATACTTAGTTTTAGAATTCAAAGAAACACTGAATTTCATATAATATGAAATTCATGGGCATGTTTTCATGGTGATACATGAGAACAAATGCTAAAGTTAAATAAGAAAAGTGTAAATGTGTGGATTAGAAAGTTTCTTGAATCACTGGGTGAATGGGTTGAGGTTTAGAGTTTAAGGTAGTTTAGAGAGCAGGGGACAAGATGGAGGATTTAGGGTGTTGTCTCTTGTCCTTCTTCTTTCTTCTTCATGTTCTTTCCTAGAGGTTTTTGGGTAGTAGTAGGTGATTGGGTAGAAAATGCCGCAGTGCAGCACTGTTGGAGTCTGAGATACAGTGTGTATGCCCTTGTTTTTAATACTTAGTTTTAGAATTCAAAGAAACACTGAATTTCATATAATATGAAATTCATGGGCATGTTTTCATGGTGATACATGAGAACAAATGCTAAAGTTAAATAAGAAAAGTGTAAATGTGTGGATTAGAAAGTTTCTTGAATCACTGGGTGAATGGGTTGAGGTTTAGAGTTTAAGGTAGTTTAGAGATGTAAGTGCACTCAGGAGAGAGAAAGGCTAAGGCCCTTACCTGGCCTGGGTGGCACTCCACGTACCTGACTCTGCTTCTGCCCTTTGGGATTTCTTTAAAAAGCACCTTCTGGATTTTCTTTGCATACATAAACCCCTCACAACTCACCTGACCTTTTAAGGCTGTGCTTTGAAGCATTTTGAAAACAAATCATATCCTACCATGTGAGCAGCCCTGTTGTAAGCAAGGACACCGTACCTAAGGTGAAGTGACCACAGGGACAAAAGGATCAAAGCACTTTCTCTTTAATCAGCACTTCTTTTTTTTTGTATACAGTACTGTGGTTACTCTAACTACTGTCTGAGATACTTCTCAACAGCTCCTTCTGTTTCCCCTTTTTTCTCACTCGTGTTCTTCCACATTATTTCTGTTTTCACAAAGCTTAACTTGGCCATAAGACTAATTTCCGTTCTTATTCCAATATTCCAGGCACTCATATGGTTTTTTGATTTTCAACAAAGGAACAAAGTCAAGCCATACCAATTGCAGACATCAAAAACATCAGCTAGGAAAATGCTTACAGTCAGGAGCCACAAGGAAAAAATCCTCAAGTTGCTTCAAGGTTATATAGACTAGATACATCCACTGTATTTCTTATTCCTGCTGATATCTTTGACTGTTTAGGCAAGAGTCAAAATCCATTTCAATAATACCCTGGCACAGCAGCCTTCTCTCATTTAGTAGATTCAATCACTACTTGCTGATGGAAGGCAGAAATCACAGCTAAAAGATGCCATTTTCAGTACATGTCTCCCATGACTGTAATGTTTTTATCACTTACAATCTTTTGGACAAGATTCCGTATCTTGCTCAATGTATCATGAAATGGGAAACCAAACATTAGGAGGCAGCAGCAACAGCTTTGTCACATCTTTACTGAACTCATTAATCAATATTTGTACTGCTAGTGAACCAAAAACTAGGCTGGACAGCAAAAAACCTAGAACACTGCCTGCAGGCTTGGGCCCTTTTTCTCTCCAACACAAATAATATGCTTATATTTCATATTTCTAGAAGTCACAACATTATTAAATTATTCAAAATACTTCAGCATAATTCATGTTTTATGAGCCTGAGAGTAAACCCAGGTTAATTGGTTTGTGTCAGATTATAAATCTAATCTGGATACTCAAAGCACTCAGGTCAGATTAGCAGTATTTAATTCTTTTTCCAGAAAAAACCCATTACATCTAAAAGTCCTCTTCATGCACAGTGCAAAAGTGTGGGAAAACTGTCATTAAATGAACGAAAACACTTTCAAATAATAAGGCCCATCCAATCTTTGTTGCATGAGGAAAGAAATATATATATAATCAAAAGCAATATAAGTGTTTCACATATCTCTTTTCCTACCAGAAAAAAAAACCCAAACAAAAAACCCTAAAAAATTTCTGGGAAACACTAGTTTATAACAGAAAACATTAATTTTCAGAGTTCCTTGGGGTCATATATATTTCTGGCTGGGTAAGTAGAGTACCTGAACTAATTTTCCTTCCCTGCACTTCCTATATTCTGAATTGAGGAGGAAGGTGATGTGGTACGTTCTTGCAGTGAGAAACACTTGCTTGAGGAATTCCCTCTGATGTGTTTATCTGATGTGTTATTGACAACATCAACTAATGAGTATTCATTAAATGAAGTGAACATCTTTACAGCTTGCTCCTAGGCCTGCTGAAAGGAGCAAGAACAAAGGCATTAAAAGCATCTGAAAATCCTGCAAGGATACCCTGTGGCAGGATGCTCCCCCCTCACCTCCCCATGTCCCAGATGACATAACCCAGGGGACAGATGCCTGACAGGGGGGTTATCTCTGGCGCCAAGAGGGTGAGACCCCCAGCTAAGAATAAACATCTTTGTCTGGAAAGCAAGATGCAGAGGGAGATAAAAATGAGATATCATTGACAGAAATATGCTGCTTTACACTATAAAAGCTGCACAAATTTTCACAGAGACAGGAGTCTCCACCACACTCCCTGGAAATGTGCAGGACTTCATCCATGAATTCTGCATCTCTGTGGATACTCTTCCAAAAACTGAAAGGGCCATCTTTGAGTTTCTGTCCCATGGTATGGATGGTAAGATGCATTGAATCCTAATCTATACTATTCTTCACCAGCTGTAAAAAGCTGTACCTCACTTGTGCATTGAATTGCTTATCTACCAGTAGTGTTTCTTTTGTTTAGTCTGTGTACTAAGTAATCTGGTAAAGTCTTATGTCTGTTTTCCTTGGTCTATCCAATAAATAATTCATGTTGTAATAGACCTAATCTGCCATAATTAAAAACCTGGAAAATGAGAGTGGGTTTTGGGCCTCAGTAAAGCTACTGTCTACTGCCAGAGGCCTGGGCAGAGACAGGGACATGTCTCTCTCTCCTCTCCATTTGTAACATACCCTCTCTGGGAAGCCCCAAAAAATCTTGTCTTCCCAGATGGTCTCCTCATTTTACATGAGGAAAGGTAAGATTCTAAGGGGTGTTAAACAATATATAAATCAATAAAGCTACATGGAGAAAGGTAAGATTCTAAGGGGTGTTAAACAATATATAAATCAATAAAGCTACTGTCTACTGCCAGAGGCCTGGGCAGAGAGTGTCCAAACACTCTCCTCTCCATTTGTAACATACCCTCTCTGGGAAGCCCCAAATAATCCTGTCTTCCCAGATGGTCTCCTCATTTTACATGGGGAAAGGTAAGATTCTAAGAGGTGTTAAACACTATATAAATCAATAAAATTTCATCTGTAGGCTCAAAACTGAGAACTCATTTTGCAAAACTATTGAAAATCCGTAATATTCAGTCTGCAAAGATTGCTTTTCTTGTTACCATATCTCCAATTTCCATGGCAAAAATGCAAACAATACATAAAGGATGCAATGGATTTAGGTCATACCTTCCAAGGATGCTAGTTGGCAGTAAAATGCAAAGCTGGATGCTGCTTTTCACTGAGCATGCACAGTGGCTGTCGTTTGCTTCCTTCACCTCTTCACCTCTCCTTTCCAACTTCACCTCAGCTCTGCTTTGCCCTTTTAGCAGCTGATTTCTTGCTTACCTATTACATTGCCTGTGTCCTCTGCACTAAGGTTGTAGAAGCCAAAAAAGAGATGTTTTACAGAAATTGTCTTCAACTTTTTATTGCAAGGGTGAGAACTCCCTATTCAGTCTGCATAAAGATTGTGAGTGCTTACTGTGTCTTTGAGGAACTAGAAAGACTGAAATTCCACAAGAAAATACGATTCTTATCATTGCTGTGAACCTTATTCAAACTCAGATTTAGATAAGCAATTAAAGACAGCAATTATTGTCATCAGCTTTTCTACTCACACCTGAGGAAAAACTAATTGGATCACTGATGATCCTCAGTATCCTCATCTCTTAACCTGATTTCCAATGACTAAACTTATTTGTTCACATCATCAGAAGTCTCAGGGAATATTATTTATTACTATTTCACCAACTGTGCCTTCATAGACCAAGTAAACCAAATGATAAGTTCACATCAAAGGCTGATGGTCATGAAGGAACAGCCATTTCCAAACAGAGTTTTCCACCATCATTTACATTGTTAATTGGCATAAATGAAAACAAGACCAAATGCTTGAGGTGCAGCCACTCTTTCAGAAAGGAAACAAAAGGAGGATCTTGTCATCCTTGCATTTTGGTGATGCCAGGTGAAAGTGGACAAGCACCCAGTAATAACCAGCTGCACACCCTGTGTTTGCTGTAAGTAAATAATTGGCCTGCAGACATGACACGCCAAAATCAATAAGTGCACCTGTAGGGATTGTGTAATTTAACCTGCTGCAAGACTGAGAGTACAGGGCAACTGGTTATCCACACAGGGTATGATTACCCAGCAGGGAAAGGAATTCCATGACCTTGCAATGCCCTCTCCTTGATAACCACTTGCTCTGTGTGTTCAACAGCACAAGGCTGTGTACCACACCATGGAGTTAATAAAGAGTTTCTCCAGGAAATCTCTTCCAAAGCACCAAGTGACTCCACTTTTCTACGTATACTACTGACCTCTACATAACAGTAAATTCTCAGGTGGTATCCAGAAATGATGGACCCTTTTCTAAAACCATTCTTTCATCAATTTAAATGTTTGACAGCATCCAGCAGATTTAACTTTCACCTAAGCAGAGATATAGTAACTTGCCCCATTTTCAGCAGTCTGAAATTTGAAGGTGAACACAGATTAATTATCTCTTTTCTTAAGCCATTGCCTTTTTTAAGATAGAGCTTCAGCTATCTAGCAGGGAACATGCCTATAAAGTAAGGATTAAACAAACTCAGAATTGGGTAGATGCTTAATTCGAGATCAAAAGATAGGCAGGTGTCAAAATTCATCTTTGATAACACACCATCCATCAGCTTTGATTCTCCCCCTAAAGTATACATTTTTCTTTCCATTGCTACAGTAAATGACATTTCACACAACATATCATGCCACACTTTATATTCTCCTATAAAGGTGATTTTCATTCTTGCTTCTAAGCCTGTATCCAAGCTTAACTCAAGCTAGGCATTTTTGATAAAATAATAATAATATAAAAAAATATAAGTAGCAAAAATGCATTATTTCCTATTTTTGACTCCCCAGTGATTACTAGCAAAAATCTCTGTATATCCCATTCAGAAGCACTGTGCTGCTGTATACAAACTTTCCTCCTAATGGCTTGTTCTTTCAGAATAAGATTACCTCATTAGCATGGTGGAATGAGTTTGGGTAAATGAATGGTACCTATACTGTCAGTAAAGCTGAAATGCTATTACATACACACTTCTCTAGGGAGATTCAAGTAAGTTTTAAATCAATTCACTGCACATTTTTTATTGTGTAAGAAGGGGAAGAAAACTGTTACATCTGGTGTGAGCTGACCTTCCCTAAGGACACAAAACTATTGATCCTGTTTTCTCCAGCATCTGCTAGATGTCATGGTAAATGCAATTAAATATGTGGTATGCTGTAATTCTCATTTGTCATGCTTTCCTGCAGGTAGAAAGAACCTTTCCAAATTCTAACATTTTACACTTATAGTATGTGAGCCCACTGTCAAGTAACAACAGCTGGACCTTACTAATAATGAGATAAGTTCACTCTACATTCCCTTCTGAACTCAGACCTGTGATGTTTCTCCAATGAACAGGTGACAAATTCCTCCTTTCTTCATCATCTGATTTCTTTATGGAATCATCTACTACATATATAACATCACAACAGAGCAATTTAAATAAACAAAACACTTTAACACAGAGAAATGGCTGTTATTAATGTGTTGGAAGAATACCTGCACTCACTAATATTTCACATGGTGCCTTTCTGGATTTAAAATAAGACTTGGAATCACAGATTCAAATGGTTTTAGATGCAAACTTTGCTTCACTAACCAATTCAATGATGTGTGCATCATACAGACAACAGCTGGTCTTTTATCTGTGTTCCAAGCAGAGATCATGCACCAGATAACTTCCTCATTATTAGCCAACAGTATCACACTGAGCTTTCCATCTTTTTTGCACAGATGAAAGACTGAAACCTGTGCTATGCAACCATGGCATTCAGAGTCCATAACCTCCACTCATTCATGTATCCCTCTCACTTCTTAATATTTGGCAGCCATACAGTCCTGAATAGACTGAAAATCAGCCTGTACTTTTCCTGTGCCAGCCACTTCATCACAAATTAATAAAATAAGAATGATTTTTATTAAAATTTCTGTGGGTTTGGGTGGGGCATTTTGTTTTTGTTTGATTTTTTTTTATTCCTTTTTATTTTATTGGGGGTTTTTTGGGTGCAATTTTGAAGTTATTTACATAACAATAGAAAATCAAAATAGGAGGGAGCTTTAGAAGAATCAGAGTTTGGTCAGTTTTTGAAAGAGTTATTAGTCATTGTGAAGAACAGAGAGCTCAGAAAAATGTTTCAATATTAAAAACTAAGTTTTTTTGGTAACACACATATCACTTGCATGAGGGTTTTAGCAGTATCTTCATTTAATTATGACTGCAATTACAAAGCAATTGCTTTTACAGCTGACTTGCTTAAGATTTTGACTAAAAACATGCCAAAGAACTCCTCCTACAAGTCCCCACCCTCAGAACTTTCTTTACAGAACATCTATCTTTTGGTACCACCATGCACCACAGCGTTATAAGCCAAAAAACAAACTCCACACTGCTAAACCAAGGCAACCCACCTGTGAAATTTCATCAGGAGCCTCAGTCTGCCTTTCTATGAGCACTGCTTGAATAAAGGTGGGAAAGCCTGGACACACAGGTGGCACAAGAAATCTTCAAAGACACACTGACTTGCTCAAGGGCAGCCTTCAAGCAAAACACTGGAACTCCTTCATAGCAAGAGTTGTTATTTACAACAGCTCTGCTCAACCTCAGGATGAACTTTCAGATAGATCTACCTATTACAGATTTACCTATAAAGAAAAAGAGCAAGACTTCAACATAAATGTTCCAGTTCCCAGACATGCTGGATTTTAAGATGAAACCTTTCCTTCATATTTTAATAGGACCTCAAATAGATTTAAATCTCAAACTGCTGAATGACTGCACGTGAAGCACAGCACCACACAGTAGGAATGAAAGTCTGACATTGAGCGATCTGTAATGTAAAAACTCTCAGACTTTGCAGGTTTTTACTAAATCTTCAGCCTAAATTACTTCATTCATCAGAGCTACAGAGAGATTAATATGGCCTTAGAGCCCTGGAGCAAACTTAATTGGGTACTACAATCTGTGCTGGCTAGTTAAATGGTTTTGGGTAGATCTTTTTCTTTTCCCATCCCTTGCAGATGCTCAGACCACCATGGGAACCTGAGCAGGATGACTTCTTCTGTCAATCCAAAGTGCAGGAAGCCACTGCATTTCTTTTGGTGGACATGAAAATCAGAATTCATCATTATTGGGAAGAAATTACTCAGTATGAGGGTGGTGAGACACTGGCACAGGTTGCCCAGTGAAACTGTGGATGCCTCATCCCTGGAAGTGTTCAAGGCCAGCTTGGATGGGGCTCTGAGTAACCTGCTTTAGTGGAAGGTTTCCCCACATGTGGCAGAAGGGTTGGAGCCAAATGAGCTTTAAGAACCCTTACAACCCAAACCATTCTATCATTGTGTTTGAGAAAACGTCTCCATCAACTGAATTAAGACTTATCCAGTTTTCCATTATTTTTGGGACAAAGACATAAAGTAAGTTGGGTAATATTACTCCTTTTGGAGAAGGGTTACAAGTAAATACTTCTTGTGCAGGGGCAGCTGATTCTATCCATCCAAGGAGACCAATGCAATGACCATACATCTAATACATGTGCTAGAACTAATTTTCCTGTATAAGGAACCATCCTTTTGTCTTCTTTCACACCAAAAATGTTTGAGAATTTGGCACATTTGGAGAACATGTTGGAGGAATTTCTTTCTAGTCACACAGATTCTGAGATGCAAATTGAATATCATGAAGGAGTGGCCCCTAACCCAAGAAAACTCTTAAAATGTGTTCTTTACTCCCCAGCAGCAATAAGAGTAGCTCAGTTTCAGTGAGCTAACACTTCACTACGAAACCACATCTATTTCAAAGTAAGCAAAAATACTGAAAGTGCCTTCATGAATCTGTGTTTTGCTTTTCAAGGGGTTGTAGAGTTTTTTCCATTGCTGTTTCCACAGCTCAGAAGAAGGAGGAAACCTCTTGACTCATGGCCAGCAACTTTGCATGCAAAAAAACACAGCGTGGTCTCTGCTGCTCAAAATGAGCTTTCAAAAGAAGTGAAAAGACTGGAAAAAGATGGTACGGTATGAAACATTAAGTTTTTGTTCTCAGTCACCAAGTTGAGCTTTTGCCAGTAGAGGGGAAAGGTAGACAAGCAGCTCCCAAAGTGAGAAACAAGTGAGAAACTCCTCAGGACAGCGAACTTTCTATTTAAGTACAAAACCAGACTTGACTACACAACCTCTGGGGATCCTGATCAAAGCAGGTCACCTGCCATTGCCAAACAGACCATCTGATCTCTATTTTATATCAACAATAGATGAACTGACAAACCAGCCACAAGTCTAACATAATAAAGGCAAAAAGCTGTCAGCCTACAATAACCTTACCTTGAGGCCACAAGAATATCATTGTTGAATGTTTTCTGGTATTACTTGATCTGTCTCACCCAATTAATACTAATATACTACCCAGCTAATACAAGGACTTCAAGGATGTGTTGCCTGTTGTCATGATGGTGATGAAGCATTCAGCACAAGATAAGAGTTGTAAGGTGGTTTTGTTCTGGTTTTAAAAATATATTCAGTGAAGAGAAATTCCAGTATTATGTTGCAATACACTTTTATTAGGTGGAGGTTTATAAATTCTTCTCCAGAATCCTGTGGCTCAAAGCTTCTTAAAAATGTTATTAAAAAAATCAAAAAAACTCACCTGACTCTCTACATCTTTTTTAGGAAATTCAGATTCAGATACACACACACACATATACGTGTATATATGAAAGAATATACTTACATATTATATACCTATAAGAATGTACTCAATATGTATTCAAATGGTTTATAATTGCCAATATTTCTATCATCACTAATGCAAGTAAGACAATCCAAACAGATTCTTTCTGGAAAGAAAAAGATCATTTTTTTCTTCTGTATGAGAGAATGTGAGATTTTCAAACTTCTTCAGAAATGTGCATGCTACATTGGCATAAAGTTCATTCATCCTGATGAAAACCAGGATAGGGAAATTTAAGCAGAGCCTCCATACACTTCCAGGGCTAAATAGCTCCTCTAAAGCTTTTATCTAGACTGAACTCCCACTGGGAGCGTCAACATACCTTGATCTCTTTGTACTCTATTCCCCATCTATAAAATGAGGATTAGTCTATGCCAAAAAGGAGTTCTGCAATATATTAGAGTGTGTCAGGTTCTTCAATCACATGAACCACAAATTCCCAAGTACCACTGCAAATAAACTCACTTGAGTCCAATGCAAAAAAGGTTCGGGCTTTAATTCAGTATTATATTTTAACATCTCTTTCTAAAACACAAAATCTTTTCCTCTGCAGAATCTGAACAAATATCATCTCCTGAACTAGCTGCAATCTCAGCATAGTAATTACTCGATCTTTTAATACGCTGATTTTAAAAAGCACACTTAGTGAGAAAGGAAATATGTCTTTGGCAGAAGCCTGAGCTAAGAAATAGTGACAAGAAGTCTACAAATGCATTTTAAGGCTGGAAAACAACATATTCTGTAGAAGATTATCTTATTATTTTGCATATAGACATTGGATCTAGAGATCTGTCATAAATGCTCTTAACTGCCAGTTAACCTTTGATTTTAACAGGCAACCCACGCCTGACATTTAATTAGCAACCAAATTAAATATTTTGCTGTTCTCAGCTTATTTTATCATTTAGAAGCTACAGAAAGAAATCAAGACAGACTTGCAAGAGGAAGAATTTACAAATGTTTTTATTAGCTGTTGGAACAGTCATTCTGGCAGTGTAGTGAGATAAGGACTTGGATCATTTCCTTAATACTGAGATGTTTGTCTTAGATCCTTAAAACCGTTCCCAGGGATTCTTTCAGTAGTTTTATGGGAATGACACAATTGTGAAAAATGTTTTATGTACTGGATGAATTACTACAACAATATTAACACACGGCTCTCCTGCCAAGGTATGATAGAAAGATGTTCATGGGGACAATGCTCTGTGGTGAATGGATAGTGAAAACCAAAGCGGTGATCTGTAGAATTTTGTGTCTTTTCTTCAGCTGAATTTTACCCACCCTACAAAGATTTCACCATTAGCTGCTTATATGTTGTGAAGTTGTTAAGGTACATGGTCAGGGTGGCTTCATTTTGTTTGTTATGCAGTTAACCAGTGATCCTGCATATCTGAAAAATTATTAAGCTCCTTTCCCTCTTCCCAGCCCAGGAGAGGCTGTTTATTTGTCCAGCTGCTCTCTTTTGAGATAACTTTTCCATGGTGTTTTGTTTCTGGAAAGATGCTCCCATAGAAAAAAGGGTTTCTGGAAGTCAGAACTTCTATGGGGAAGTCATTAAGAAGGTGCTGATGCAATCCCTAGCTGTCTGCCTGTCACCTGCTGGCTGACTGCTCTTCAGAGTCGTGAAAATCACCCCATGCAAAAGGGGGAAATGAAGCCTAATTCCATTAAGTATCTCCAATTTTTACTGTTTTGTACTATGCCTGTATATCATCCTTTATATGGATTCCATCAGGGTGGCTCCAAAATGCAGAAAACATCAGAGACCTCCAGGAATTGAAACCCCTCTGCATTTTTAGGCTAATTGGGGCAAATTGAAGTTCCCCCAAGTCAACTTCGAAAATCCAGCAGGCTGCATCACCCAGTTTTAGTGTGCATCAAGTATGTTCACATGAAATTAAAGCAGGTAATGTTCTGTGTTAAATCCCACCTTGAATTACTGCACACAACCATCCTGTGCTCACCAACCTGTTTAAGGGCACCTGAAATCAATAATTCTCTCTTGCTAGCTTGGATCTGGGATCTGAGACTTATCTCAAGCAGGAAGGAAATCCAGGCAGGAACACTTTGTGTCCAATGGCACTTGCTTCAGGTTTTATTTATGCCATTGTATTTATTTAGAAATAAAAAATAATTTTCTTTTTTTTTAACTAATTATGGCATTGTTGAGGCAACAGCCTAAAATGTCATCAGTAAAAGTCTCCTCTAATGGTGTCTAATTAGAAGATCTGCTTATAGATTTTTAAAAATTATTTATCATTCTTTAAATCAATTTGAAAGTGACTAGCACCATATAATTTTCTATTTGTACTAATTACAAGTAAAGAGCAATATTAGGATGAAATGGTTATAAATAAAGCTTGTTGAACAGCATATTGATGTTATTTTATAGAGCTTAAGTTGTGCCAAGTTAATAAGGGAACTTGGACCACGTGTAAAGAAACAGGTTTCATTAACCCTTGCTGTGCTAGCAGCTGAAGACCAGTTCTATTTCCTTAAAAAATACTGTGCTGCATTAGTATTTATATCATTCTTTTGCTGGTGGTCAAGGAGTTAACAAACATCTGGAATGTGCCTTTTAAAAGAACATGAACACATTTTATCTTGGAAGTGATTTGATGTATCTGATCTACTGTGGTATAAAACTGGAGGGGCTGTCACATACAGTACCCAAGCAGTTTCAAGGGAAAAACATTTCCAGCTGTACCATACAGCAGTTTCCAAATAACTTGGAATACATTTAATAAATGATCTTTTCATGAGAAAGGGGCTAAGCTGTATCACAGAACTGAAGGAGAGCCAAGAAATATGAACTAAAACTAGGATTTTAAATTTATTATTGAGTATTTGACAACTGGATTTTCTGAATTACGAGCTCTGTCCTCCAATTACTGAACTAACTCCTTTTCCTTTCTGTATCTGGAGCAGCAATAAAGTTTTAAGTGGAAGAGTTTTGTTTGATTGGTTTTTCTGTTGCCAACACCAGCTAATACTTACTATGCTTTGGGCACATTCCAACAGGCAACCGGCTAAAGGAGGGTGAATTCACCTACACAAGTTAATAAAATCTGAGACAAACACAAGGGGTCCAGCACTGAAATGAGCTGAATGGTGCAGAAATATGTCAGTAGATTCACAGTACAGGAGCATTTCAGTCACAGCCCAGTGAAGTTCTGGCTGTCAGTTTTCCCTGTGGTTTTAACACTGCAGTCTTTGACCATAAATGCTCAATTCTTACTGGTGGTCCATGCACACACCTCCTTTGCCTACCAGGCATATTTTCAATCTACACTTGAGTTGCAAAACCAGTAAATTACTTTATTCTCATCATTTAGTTTTCTCACATTTGCACAGTGACACACATCTGCCAGTCCCAGTCCTGCCCCTTGCTCCAGTGCTGCTGCCCAAACCTTCCTCCCCTTCTCATATACTTCCTGCAGACCAACAGAGCTCACTTATAACTACAACTCTCAGAGAAAAAATACCTTCAATTCAAAACTAAGGTATCCATTACATGAATTAAGTAATTCCTTCTTAGTTATCATTACCTATTAAGCCTTCAGTAATATTATCCCAAACTTCTATTTCCAGAAACTGGAAAATATACTCACTGATTTTCTAGAAGTTTACTCCATCTTCCTCCTGCTTACTTAAGACTTCATATTTCCTTTTTTCCTTTAAGGAGGGAGCAAAAGAGGGGAGACAGCCTGTCAGCCTCTCCATGCTGGGAAATCATCTGCCATGTGTTTTTGGTTTCTGAAGCTTTGCTCTGTTAGCCAGGAACCGAGTGAGCTGTGAACCCCAAGGCAGCAGCTGCCATGTCTAGAGAACATCCCTTTCCAGCACACATGTGCAACAAGTTTCCAGGTCCACTGGAGTAATGAAAATAAACTTGAGCAGGTTTTTGTCCCATGCCCTCCAATAATTAAAGTCACAGTACACTTTCCCACTTGCCTTCCATGATTATTAAGAAAGAAGCAGTATCATGTGCTGGTTCACAAGGCTAAAAGATGCACAGGGAGGAAACACTAACTCCATCTTTGCTGCAAAATCAGCATTTTTACCCCTAATTCCTCACTAAAGGTGAGGAATATTCTCTCAAACAGAAGCTCTCTGTGCACACAGAATTGACATGCAAATGAGTTTCCAACACAATCCAGACTGGCAGAGCAAAGAGTTTGTCTCTGTCCCAGTCTGCCAACATCAAAAAGAATTCTTTCCAGAATTCCAGATTCCATGTTATAATTTTAATTGAAAACTTTGACATGTCTGCAGGCTTATTCCAAAACTCTTTTAAAGAACAACAAAAATTTATCTTCGAAGGTTGTTTTTGAAACACTCCATAATAACAAAAAGTAACTTAAATCTATGTATGAAATTAGAGTACCCTGACAAAGGAAATTAAAAGAAATAGTTAATTTTTCAAAGGGTTCCCATTTCTGGCTGGCCTAATTTCTAAATGGTGCTTGTACCACAGATGCATTTCACTGTCTAAATTTGGGCACAAAAAGATCTCTGGCTATTCCCAGGAACCAGCTGGCTCATGGGGCCTGCAGTGCTCCACTGTGTGGCTTTCTTTTACAACATTTTTCAGTGGCCAGATTTCTCCCCTTTCTTCCTAATTATCACAGAGATACCAAAGCTAAGTCAAGGTCCTTAATGTTAAGGATACTTAATGTTTTAAGTTAAAATGTTCCACAATAACAAATTATTTTTTGAGGAAATAGCAATGCTGTCACAAATAGACATCTTTAATTATATTTGGAACATCTTATAGGTACTGAGGAACTTTAAATTGAGACAGTCAGAAATAAGCATAGAAAGAAAGTAAATTATTATCCAAAATAAAATGCAATGGACAAGAGATTTACCCAATGCATGCTTACACTGTAGTTCTTTAGGTTAATTTTGCACCTATATACTATTGGCACCATTATCTTCAGGAACAAGCAAGATAAAAATGACATTTAATGTATATTTAAAAAAAAATTAAAAAAAAATAAAAATTTAAGGACTTGGATTAATAAAGCATTTTCGAAGCACCTGTTTGTAAGGGATTGACAAAAAACCATTTCAAGGCAGACAGTGCTAAGCAATACTACTACTTTCTTTTGGGATATATTTGATGAATGACTTGTCAGATGTCACAATCATTAAGATACCTTTTATTTTAATGTGTTACATACTAATGTTTACAAATGTAATCTCCTACTGCCCCTTTAGAAAGAGATTTGACAGAGGTAGCATTACACCATAATGCAGAAACCAGAATAAACTTGGTCTTCAGATCCAGCTGAAACGAAAATACTGGCAAAAATATCCTTAAAAAAAAAAGCAAGGTGCAAGTCCACCCAAAAAAACCCCCAAAAATACTCAAATGCCTTATTGTCTTTGAGAGGAACAGCAAGTCTGCATACATAAAGCTAATGAAAGGATTGCTCAATTTATCCAAGCAGAAGTGCTTTTTAAAACCTTGACAGAACGTGCAGATACTCATTAAACATCGTGAGCTGCTCACAGGCAAATGGGCATAACTTTCTCCCATGGGAACATGCAGCAGATGATCAAAGACAAGCAATGAAGAATAAAACTGGCTAATATGACAGTCAAGGCTGGAAGGATTTGCTGAGATAAGAAATGGTTCTCAGCATTCTGGCAAGGGTATTGTTGTCAGACGTTCTGCGATTTCCATTTACAGAGAGTTTCACTGCTCTTTTTTATTTCCAAAATTAGCATATCAGAAGATGAAGCCTGGAGCTTTATGCCATTTTTTTTTTTTTTTTTGCTTATTAACTACTCAAAAGCATGTGTTTCTATACCTTTTGATTTAGAGTACAAAGAAAAAAATGAATAATAGAATTCTATCCATCTTTCAAATTCCTTGGTTCCCTGAAAAATCAGCTATCTTGGCTGATGAAATTACATAAACCCTGCTCAGATCATCAGAGATAGTGCAATGGTGAGCACCAAGTAAATTTAGTTTCACAACTAATATTACACAGTGGATTTGTGATAGTTTTTTTTCAATGCAACCATAAATTGTAGCAAGAATTTACTCAGAATTTCAAAAATTCTAAGAATTCCAAAACCCTGTACAAAGATGAATTCAGCATTAGATATGAACAGGATAAATAAAAATAGATTGATTGCATTTAAAAATCTTGAGTGCCTTAATGGAAATGATCTAGACATGGTTATTGTCATTGTACAAAGAAAATAGTCTGCAATAGTCTAAGGCTTCTTAAGAAAAGTGATTTCACCAAAACCAAAAATGTTTATGAACCAAGAAACAAAGAATAAGGAGAATAAGAACTATGTTAGATAATTAAAAACTTTAAATATAGAACCAATTGCCTCATAACTCACAATCAAAAAAGACAGCTATCCATACATATCCATACATATATCCATACAGGATAAAAATTGGCCCAAGAAAGAGGGAAAGCAGCTCTCCATGAATAAACAAGCACATACTCTCAGTGAATGGCTTCCACAGTGAAAAAAGAGATAGCCATTAAGACCTTGAAGGAAAGATAAAGGTTTGGTCCATGGATATGCATCACCCTGCAATGTAAATGTGGAGAGTTCAGCACAGAAATAAATTCCATTACTTTTGCTACATGCTCTATCAGTAAGGCACTTAACAGAGGTGGTGATGCAGTGCAAGCAGAATAAAATGGAAGGCAAGAGGAGACAGAAGGAATTGGCAATCATTGGCAACGAGTAATAAAAGGGTGTTTCTTTAAAACTGTGTTAGGAACAAAATGACAAAATGAGTCACAGCAATTTTTCTTGTTGATTAGCAAACAAAAGTGACCAGTTGTTAACAATGCTGTAAAAGGTGGAAGCAGTCAATAAATCTCTCTCCTGTATCTGGAAAATAAGTCATTAGATATGTCATACCACTTAATGATGGTAACATTTATCTTTCATTCAAAAAGTAACCAAGGGTGATGTTTAAATGAAGCTTCTAGAGTCAGACCTTTTTAAAGCACCAGGCCTGCATAAGCTTCAGGGCAACACCTTCAAAGAGTAGTTTTCAATGAGAAATTTTTACCATCAACAACAATTTTGAATAATTCTTTGAACAGTACAAAATTTCAAGAGGTTTGGGAAAAAGAAAACATGCTAATATAGCAAAAAGTAAGTAGGCAGAGACCTGTCACCTGAAATCAGTCCTAGGAAATATTATGAAATAAGCAACACAACTGTTTTTTAAGCAATTAAAGAAGGACTATATAACTTAAAAGTGTTTATGGTCTTGTCAATCTAACTCAAGATCTGTGGCAATGACATTACACACTGTAAGGTTAATAAAGTTAAAGGTGCTGAGATGATAAATTTCCCTGAGGTATGCAATTCAGTGCCAAGTAATATTTGGTTTAAGAAATAGGAAAACTACAAATTTAATGCAATACATTAAATATATCAAAGATCAGCTAACTGACAGGTTTTAAAATTGAATTGGATGTTTTCCAAGTAGAGGCCAGAAAGATCCAAACATCTACCCAATTGCTACTGAACATAAATCCAGAAACAAAGACAAAGGCCATATTTAAGGAGTGAGGACTTTACCCTAGGAAGCAGTAAGTGAAAAAGTGCTGCTCACCATGAGTAAAGGTGTTGGGCAGCCACTTGATGCTACTGCAGCTTCAAAAAACTCTGACAACTGCCCCCTTGTCCAAGAAGGGAGAAGAGGTGGTTACAGGAAACAACAAGCCAGTCAAGCTCACCTCATTTCCTGGGGCAATTATGGAGCAAATTCCCCCAAACACACTTCCATACACAAGAAGAGGACAGGAAAAATCACTGGGGAAGCACCAAGGTCAAATCCTGCCTGACAAACCTGGTTGTCTTCCACGACTTGGAGCATAAAGGAGGACTAGACAGAGTCCGCTGACATCCATTTCAGTAAAGCTATACTCACTGTAGTACCCTGTATAATTGGATAAATGATTTATAATGTGGGATCTTGAATTTTGGAGAGATTCAAAACCCAACTGGATGCAGCCTGCAGCAGAGCTTTGAGCAAGGAAATCGGAGAACACATCTCCAGAGCTCCTTGCCAATCTGAATTACTCTGATTCAGCTCTATAATCAACCAAGCATGAGCTCCTAATACAACATTATAGAGTCTTTAACCTTGCAGATCAAAGAAAATGGGTAAAAAAAAGAAGTTCACTAAATTCAGGCTAGAGAAAAGGGGCAGAAGTTAACAGCAATGTATCTAGAACTTTAGTGACATTACCAGTCTTAGATGTGTTCAAAAATTAAGATATTAAAGTCAGAGTACTTCAACATCTTCCATGTTCCAGAAATGGGTTTTTCTCCCCCATTCTTATTCTTAGGAGAACTATACTGTATAATCCCATAGATGGAAGGAAGACATAATAAGGGAAGGTGAAACAACAGCAGCACAAATAAACTAAGAGTAATGTTGCAGCATTCAAGAACTCAAACACTGAAATGAGTCCCGGCAGAACATTAAATCACTGCTCCAGGATGCCATCAGAAGCGTAAAGCTGGGTAAACTATTAGGAACTCCACAATTACAAGTGTCACTTGGGGAGAAATTGTGACAGAAAGAAGTGATAGACACATCATGTTGTGAATATACAGTATTACTTCTTAAATGTTTATATGCCCATAGTGTTTAGAAAACAAATGCTTTGTGCATAAAACAACGTAATAAAAATTCTTTCTACTTCACGAGACCTCATTTCTAGTGAAAATATTTTTCCCTATAAAAGTTGGATGTACACATCTTCTAGAGCTAAAAAAGTTAGAGACTTAAAAAAAAAAAAAAAGTAGAAAAACCTGGAAAACACACAGAATGTAGTCAGAGCATAAAACTTTTCATTTGACGTTTATATGGACCCAAAATGACAAGATTTACAGGATTCATTTTGCAACCTTTTCCACTGAAAACAATATTTTGAAAATTTTATTTTTGATTACGATGGTATTCAATGCAATGAATTGCATGGATGCAATTTCAAAATAAAATTAATTATAATTGGTCATAGCATCACAGGCAATTTGAAGAAGTTAATTACACATTCAAAGTGCTTTTGTCTTCAAATTAAAAAGAGAACTGACACTAGCATTACTTAACATAATTATACCCTTTTACTCATGCATTTTGACCAGTGTTTAAGTTAGTTCCTGCCATCAAGACAGTTCCATCGTAAGATTCTGTTGTTTTTTTCCCCAAATAACAAATGCTAAGCCAAATGGCTTTGAGGTATAAAAGGGCAAGATATTGCCAGATTTTGAGAAGAGAGTGCCACAAAAGCTGATGCAGCTTCAGCAGCTCACCCCTATCTGGATCTGCCCTCTCCTACACCTGACTCTTAGGGACACACATTTTCCACTTTAAATATAGGTAAAGACTCAGCTGCCACTTACACTTATCTTTTATCCTCTCTCTGCTATCAGATCCTGCTTTCATCTCTGACCACCCACACAGCTTCATGGTTTGAATTTCAATGGAACAGACATTCTGTCATGTCCACAATATATACAGTTCTTGCCATATGCACTTCTGTTACCACTTTCTAAGGACTTTTTTTAACACCACTTCACGACAATAGGGCCAAATGTTTCCCTATCCACAGAGAAAAACAAAGAGGAGATGGGAGAAAATCCCCTTCCTTTACAAAAGGGAAATCATTTCCCTGTAGCAAGTTGTGAACTGGCAAACACAAGAGGTGATAAAGCCAGACCAAAGGTGGAAAATGTGTGCTAGAGATGCAAACATCTGGAATGCCACAGAGAAAAACACACTTGCCATATGCTCTGGGTCCTCATGGGAGCATGCATGAGTACTGCTGATGGCCACCCACAAAACACGCCACATCTTCTAGAGATCAGCACACAGAGTGATGCTGCCAAAATTTCAGCTTTAGAAATACATCTCCCACACCCTTTTTCTGGTTAGTTGGTTGGGTGTTTTTTGTTTGTTTGGGTTTGTTTGTTGTTTTGGTATTGTTTTGTTGTTTTTTTTTGGGGGGGGGGAAAGGGGTTGTTTTTAGTTTGCTTTTGTTTTTGAGGGTTTGGGTTTGTTTTTTTTTTTCTGTTTTTTTTTTTTCTGCCATACTTGTAGGAAAAAAAAAATGCAAAGACAACAAATAAAGAGCATCTTCTACATAACTACTATTGGATTTTTCTGACTATCATGCAGAATGAACAACAGTTACTGTGTGGTCACAGTTCCTGAGCTAATGGGTTGTGAGCCTGACAGTGATTCTGCATTCTGGTGTGAGGACACACAATGCTGTAAGGAAAAATGAAGTGAAAAAGGAGCTTGTAAATAAATTAGGGGAAGGGAAGGGGAAGGGGAAGGGGAAGGGGAAGGGGTCCTTTACTTGCAGGTGGAGAAATGGACACAACTGATGTATTCAATGCCTTTTTACTTCACTCTTCGCAAAAATGTTCCATTGTGAGCAAACCCTTAAGAATAATCAAGTTCAACAAAGAAAAAGGATGGGAAAAAAACAAACCTGAGAAAGAGTGCATTTGGACATGTGTAGGTAAAAAAATTGACACTGAAGCCTGTTGAAATAACTCCAGAGACTCCAGGGGAATTATTGACTGTTCTCCTGAAAAATTAATTATTGATGGAAGAAATCTCAAAGGATAGGTAGGAAATAAGTAAGGGAAAACTTGAGAGAAAGACGATTTAGGAAATTACAGAGCAATACATTACATTAGAGAGGTCCTAATCTAGAAAATACATTTAACCGTCCCCAAGTAAATATCTAGAGGATCACAGCATGCCTGAGTAATGGCCAGCACAGCTGCTAAAGACAAATGCTGTCAAACCAACCTAATTTCCTCAAGTGGACTAGAGAGAAAGCATTGAATGGGATCTACCCTGGCTTCACTCCTGTTCCTGATGTATTCCACATGACATGCTCCGAAGCAAACCACAGAAATGTAGGTTAACATGAAACCACAACAGAACAGATGCAGGTCCATCTGAAAATGTGCTCCCAGGGACAATTACCAGTGATTTCCTGGCAAAACTAGAAAATGTATCAAAACAGGCATCAATGGCTCTGGGCTTTCATGCTTAACTGTTGATATCATTAATGATGGAATGAATACACATATAAAACTGGCCAGTGAAAAAACAGACAGGAAGAGCAATTTATTTTGAGTATGAAGCTAGAAAACAAGTGTTGCTGAAATGGAAAAGCAGTCTGAGATCTAAGACAATGAGAAGTACTTCACCTACAACACACAAGTCACAAATACAAATGGTTAGTGCCAGCCTATGAAAAGAAGGGTTTGAGGAATTTGACATGCATCATAGGGTAAGTTACTAAACACTGTGATGCAAAATTTGCCACAAAAGGATGAAAAACGTTATTCTAGGAATGCACTAAAAGAAGTGTCATTTTCAATGGCCAGAGAAACTGGTCTGTTGCTATCACCAGTTCAAAAACAATGAGGTCTCATATACAGTATGAAAAAGGTAAAGCCCAGAGAAGACCACCAAATGCCCCATGCATCTGGCTGGGGAAACAAGAGCTCATGCCCTGAACTTGCAGCAACATAAATTTAAGTTACTAGAGCAAATTACCTCACTGTACATTCAGTTAAACACTGGAACAGAGCAAGAAACAGCAGAATCCACGTAAGTGGGGGGCTGCTTCAGGATAAGGTTAGATATGAGTCTCAGGATTAAGTGCCATTACTCAAGACAAGCTAGGACTCAGTATTTACTAATATGGTGCTTTCTGCTTAAGCTGACACAGATAGAGCAGCTGGGATGTTCCAGCCTATTCCCTGCTTCAATGGGGCAAACACATTAATCACAACACACACTTGGCAAGAGCTCAACATCAACAAGGCCGATCAAAAGAAAAAACTCTGTGAAGAGGATGCAGAGCTGTCAGTGTCAATGTGTGGCAGTAACTACTAGATGTTTGAACTTTTCCAGTTTGAGTCACAAACTGAGCCAGCAAAATAAGTGTACAGATAGCCTGTCTCCAAAGAGTGAGAGTTTGTAAACTCTGCCTGCTTGGGCTAAAGGCAACAATATAGAGTAATGCTTTTTTCTTTTCAAAACATTCTAAAGCTCCTTGTTTTTCAGCCTTTAAGATTGCAGAACTACAAAGATAAAATGAGAGTGTGCCTAAAGCAAATACAGAAATAGGATCTCTCAAGCAGTAATTTATATTATACCAATCTTCTGCAAGGGATGTAAACAAAATATAAAGTGCTATTTTAGCATACATGCAGCCTCTAGGGTTTGTTTGTAAAATGTTCTGGACCAGATTTTCACTATCAGATGCATAAGTTATGCCAGGAAAAAAACCCTGAATGCAAAGCAGACTCCATTGCACGTAGCTGTCCCTTCCAGGCAGAAAGTGGATCCTGCCACATGCAGCGACCTGTGTTCAGCATGTCACTCTCTGTTTCTCACAACTAGCAGGGCATCAGGCCAGAAAACATAAAAACACGAGCTTCATCCCACTGCCTTTGTGTTTTCATATATTTGGCTGGTGAATTTGAAAAATATTCATGCTTAATTCTAAGTACTTGCTGCCACAGATAAACTGGCCACAAAATAAAATGCAAAGTGAAACCTCCTCAAGCCCCAGAAATGACAGAGAAGGTGAACACTGACTTAAGGCTTCAAAAAGAGGAGCAATTGTAATCAATTTCTCTTCCTCCATGAAAAAAGTATGTTTGAACAGGTCTTAAACACCAAACATCTCATCTTCACAATCATTTGTGGGACAGGTAAATATCTCAGTTCTTTTTATGGAAGCAAGTGCAGACTGAAGCTGAAGGTCCAGGTTGGAAGCATCGCAGCTCCCTATAATCATTGCATTGCTTCAGCACTAATTCTGTGAAATAGCTGTTCTGATATGGAAGGAAAGGTTCACAAGTGGGTTTTAAATGAATTCTCTTAGGTTCACAGTGCAAATCATTATCAGAAATTCAATTTTATCACAGGTGTTTTATATACTCAGAGCATTAGAGTAAGCTGCTGTGAGGACCCATGATAAGGTAATAAAGGAGCACCTGAAAAACTTATTAAATGTGCTTTTTACATTACAGATACCCACGGAGATGACTCAGTTTTTTCAAAATCATGGTATTCTACAGATTGCTTTATACAGCCAGGGTCACAAATCCACTTCAGCCCTTTAGCTTTGTGTCTATAAACAACTTGAAGTGAAAGGCTTCATTCTAGTATTATGGTCATTAGGGACAGGGCTAGATAGAATGACTGTCAGGCCTGCAGAAAGCAAACAACAAAGGAAATGCCACGTGTGAGCATATAAAAATATATAAAATATATTATATTTTATAAATTATATATATTATTGTATATTTTAAAATATACATGGGAAAGGCTGGCTCATGGAGACCACGTTATGTGCATAACCCATATGGGGTCTGTTTGGAAAACAGAGCAGGCTACAGTAAGGCCAAATTACAGCAGACAGGGAAAAGAGACATGAGAAGACTCAAGGCCCAAAGAAAATTCAGACATAATTCTTGTGCTAGCATTTAGATGAGATGTAATGGTTCCTTCTGAGTCAGAAAACCCTGAAGAGGTACCTAACAATATCCCCAGCCTTCAGTGCTTCTGCTGGCAACTTTTGGCCTAATTTTTAATACCATCCTCATATTAATTTCAGCTTATTACACCCTGGCATGTGCTCAAACCCAAGAGTCTGGGTAACCAGCTGAGGTAATAGTTCCTGAGAGGCACCCAAGCCCCCAGGTGTGCATATATGTACCTTTTTCTGCTAGGAAACCTGATATTTCTTTGGATGTAGCTCCTGACAACATTGCTGCACCTGAGAAAGCCTCTTTTATCAGGCTGTGTGATACCAGCCCAATGGAAAAGGTGGCCAACAATTTATCCAATTTTGCTTAAAATAATTAGCTACAAAGTTATTAAAAAATAATTACTCCAACTCATGTAGGAAATGGACAGGAGTGTACAACACACTGTTTCATGCCCTATTTTCTGTTAGTGTCACAGATTTGAGAAGCATTAGAAGTACCTGAATTTACACATGCAGTAGGATTTCAGGAGCTGAGTATCCACAGTACCAGATTTAGTCTTTTTCAACAGCTGGGATATTCTCTCACAGAGAAGAAACCTGCAGAAGTGCTCAGGGCAGGTCTGAACCACTACAAAAACCTCACTGCCTTCTATAAAAAGTGCCTGGGCAAGCAGGTCTGTGCCACAGGGCAGTCAGTGGAGAGCTGTTAACAATCTATATACACACATTTCCATCTGACCCTCTTCACACCCCTAAGCAGAAAAGTCTATTAGAACAAAAAAGCTTTTAGGCAAATAAAAGCCCCTCACAGAAGGAGGATTTGTACAAGGAATTTTTTCCTGTGGCCTGATGTGTTGCTTATGTCATGCTGTCTTGTCTGTGCTGCAGACCTTTCTAAAGGCACCCAAAGTATTTAAGTCTTGTAAAAAAAGCTGTGAAACAGGGATTCCAGATGTTATTATTTCTTAAATCCTCGGCAGCACACTCCCCCCAACCTTTTGAACATTTAATTCCTGAGTTATATAGGCACTAAAACAACTTCTTAAATCTGTTGCCAACCATTACTATTCAAACTTACTCTCAGAGAAGCTCTACACTTTATGATAAATGCTGAGAAGAGATTAAATGCTGCTGCAGCATCACTCCTGAAAAATCATGGAGAAAACCATCAATTTATTCTTGTCATTGTAACTAATGCTTATCCATGGTGTTCAATAAATTCAATACTGGTTTTCAAGGCAAGCAAAGGCAGTGACTTCTAAATATTATACAACCCATCAATTAAAATATCGTGGATAATCTATTCATTAATGGTGAATTTTATTATTACTCTTCAAAATCAATTCATTTTTGTCAAAACTGGTCACATTTAGAAGGAAAGATACAATAGGTTAGCAATAGGGCATCAAGATACTGACAAGAAAGCAATGATTTTTGGGCTATAAATAAGATGAAAAATGTGGATCAGCACCAAGACTTAGAACAGCTGGCAATGACAGAGCTTGCAAAATTTAATGCCTTTCAATTTAGATGTGCTTATTACAAAATAATGATCTCTTCTGAAAACATCCCGAGACAGGAGGGCCAGCACACTCTCTGCTACACAAACTCCACTGACACAACCAGGGAAGGCTACAGAAGAAAGATTTCTGACAGTAAAATATGATGAGCAAATTTTTCAGCTTATTGTTTGCAGTAGCTCAAAACCATCATGGACAGTGAAGTCCCAGGTGGAATAAATGAGATGTCAGTCCTTGGACCACAAATAGTAAATGTCAGATAGACACTTGCAGTTTCTTACAAATATGTTGCAGGTGAAGCAGACATCTTACAGAATTTAGAGAAGTCCTTTTGCTGTGCTACAACACTAGACCTAGATGTGTGTGTTCTTGAATTTCATCCTATACAAATACAAAAGTTTTAGTCAATACAATTTTATGACTCTGGAAGTGTTATGCTAGATGTAATGCCACTAAATTGTATATTGCTTCCTAAACCAGACTATGAGATACTGTTTTAATTCTTGGGAATGCCAAGCTGAGAAAGTAACAAACTTTCTGTTGCTAAAATGTCAAAACCCCAAACCAGACATATGTCATTAACATAACTGGTCTGCACAAGTCACACAGAATGATGTTTTATTAGTTTTCCTTATTTCTTATCCTCCCCCAGCAAAACTAGTGTATTTACACGCCTGTAAAAATTGTTTGTATCAATTCTAAATAATTTCCTGATTATTTAGTACTTTTCTGTATTAACCCATCTTTATTTAAGTAAAAATATAATTTCCAGTCCTTATACCCTGTAAACCTCTGGGTGGAAGGCACTGGTTTGAAACATTATTTTTGTGATACAAATCATTGCTGCAAACTATTGTCAGTTATTTTCCCTCTCCTCCCTTTCTTCAAATTGCAGTTAATCCTCCAAATAATTTCCTACATCTATCCCTTCCCTCTTCCTGCCCTGGGGAGAAATGTCTCAATCTCCTTCTAATCATTTATCATCAAACTCCTTCACTTGGCTATCTTGTACCAAAGCATCCCCTACACAAAATGATTTTATCCAATTTTTCACTCTTACTCAAGACTTTATGGACATTGACTGCTATTTATCTATCTATATTTTACAGGCTTAGGTAAAGCTATTAACAGCAAAAAATTAAATTCTGCTTTTTCCTATCAATTTATTACCCAAAATGGAGACCAGAACTTTGAAGAAACCTCATTTGATAGGTTGGGTTTGGTTTTTTCCCCATCTCCATCTCTAACATCTCTGTCAGCGCCAGAGACATCCTTGTAGGGGAAAAATACAAGCAGTGCAGTTTTAGAAAGAATGATAAGTGATGGAGAGATGAGATGCAAAGGGCTTTCACTGAGATCTGAAAATTATACTGAGGTCCCACTGACTGCTCCTGCTCTGACCCTAGCAGTGGATTGCTGGGTGTAAGGGATGGAATCTGAGCCCATTCCCCTGGTGCCTCCTGTCAGGTGCATGGCAGTGGGGGCCAACTGCTCTGCCCCTCTCAGGCTGCCACATATATCAACTACTACTTCAGCAAATTCAACTCATTACCTTTCATTTTCTCTCCTTCACATGCTCAAAAATTATGAAGCAACTTTAGACAGCAGAATACTTTTTCATGGAAACCATGTCCATGACCAATTCACTGAATTAATACAAACCAATGATCAAGCCCCAGCCCTACACAAATTGCAGAGAACAGCAGAAAGACACGTGGCCCTATCATGCCACTGATTTTTAAAATAAACTCCCAACTGGAGTCAATAATGAAATATGCTTAAAAATCAATGACATGCCTAC
This sequence comes from Parus major, assembly GCF_001522545.3. Classification (NCBI taxonomy): domain Eukaryota; kingdom Metazoa; phylum Chordata; class Aves; order Passeriformes; family Paridae; genus Parus; species Parus major. Next base: position 7,109,803 of record NC_031770.1, on the reverse strand, counting down.
TACGAGGCGATTAAATCTGTAAAATGAAGAAAATCCATTAAAACTTTGATACTTAAACACTCCCAAGTCACTCACATCTCAGTTTCTGAAATTCAATTGCATGCCAAGACAATGTATTTGACTCAAATGCAGCAGTAAGAATTCATTCACAAGTCTCAAAAATCCCCCAAAGCAATTTTTACCAAAGTCTGCAACATAGAAAGGCAGTGTATAAGTAGCCTCAAAGTGCCTTAAGGCTACCACTCATGCTTCAAAAGAAAATTCTTGTTGTGATGTTAAAATGGAAGGGCAGATGATGTCTGTGATGATTTCTCAGGCTGAAACTGTTGACTGATTAACATTAGCTGCATCTCTCTGTCTAATCATCCATTTTTGATTTCATCATCACAAAAATTCACAGCAACTTTCAGCCTTCCCCCAGCAGGCTGTTAGTACAAATTGTTGATGTTAGACTGAATGGCACACAAAAACCTTGCTACTGATAAAGAAAAACCCAGGTCCTGGCTACACCACCTGCAGGAGAGCAGCCCTGAGAACACACTGGCTATTAGCCAAGGTTAGGGATCAAGTGATTAGTTTGCACTGACGTCCTAGTGTTTTGAAAGAGCAACAATCTTCAGTTTCAGGTTCTGCAGCTGTCAGGGATCCAAGTGAGATAAGATGGACTATTGCTTTGGTCTTGATAGCAATCTTTGTCCCTGTGGTCTTCAGAGCATCACTGAAAATGGTGCTGCATTGTTTTCTTCTTAAAAAAGAATGAAGGTAAAAAGCACAGCACAACAGTGATTTACTGTGCACAAGTGTACAGCAACCCTTAATTACCATTATCACTGCTTCTTACAGGTGCAGTCAGTAGCAAAAAGAACCATTTTCAATTATCCATGGATTCCTCTTTATAAGTTAAATACCACCACCCAGGTCCCCACCCAGAAATGTGGGAAACCTTGATAACTTCCCTTGAGCAAACACTGAAGGAAACATTTCTTTCCTGAATTGAAAGGTTGCTTTATTGAATTGCAGGGTTCAAACCAGTGAGCATTCTGCTGCTAAGTGGGAAAGGAAGAAACATGAGGAAAAAGAGAGGAAAATTAGTACGCAGTGAATCAGCATGAGTCTTTCAAGTGAGATTCCAATCCCCAAGGGCATCTGGAAATTGCCTTTAGCTTCAGCTCTCCTCCCATAACTTTGGGTGGTTGATGATGCAAAACTTTCCAATGTTAGCCATTTGTCACCACTTTTTCCATGCCCAGGTGCACACAGAGGTTGGAAGAAGCTGAGAATGTTAGAGAATACCAGAATTTCAGCAGATAACTCTGGTCCTAAGGGATGTGCAGCAGAGGCAGCTCCTTTACCACCTCACCTAGGGAATCGTCTATGGGACTGAGCATCCCATGCCAGAACAGCTCAGATATACCTGTTTCTAGATCTTCAGAGAATACTTGAGCATTTTACTAGACTTTAAACTCCAGGTTACCTCAACACTTTGCCCTCTCCTGCCAGGAGTGAAATCATAGCAATTTCTGGGTTAAAAATGTGACAGGTGAAAGCACCAATAGCAGGAGCCTTTTCCACCATGGAAACCATCAAAAATAATAAAAAAAAAAAAAATGCATCCTTTTAGTCAGTAATTTTCTTGCTCTCTTCCTGACTTCCAGTGGTTACAGTTGTGGGCATCTAACCTTGGGTCTTCACCTACCAATGCTGCATACTCTCTACTTTGATACTTCCATTTGATCTTGTATCTGCACCATCAAGAACACCAGAAACTGATTCTGCACTCATAAGGCCAATAGACACATTGAATCCCTTCCTAGTCATAGACAATTGAAGATACACAGAAAATTAAGCCCTGAGTTAAGTTTCATTCAAACACAACAGATTTTTGTATTGCTGTAAACATGACCTTCTTAACCAACAGACATCAAACTCCAAAATATTTCCATCATAGAGCACAATTTGAATTTGCTATAATGGTTTCCATGCATGTTATTTGAAAAGAAAAGATATCCTGTATTCTACAGAGTATTTCTATGTTTTCACAGTGACTGGCTGATTGGGGATTGGAACTAGATGATCTTAAAGGTCCCTTCAAACCCAAACCATTCTATGTTTTTATGATCTTTTCTTCAATGACTTTAAAGTAAGAGAATGTTATAGTCTTTCCTCAAGTTTACCATGAAGCAATGCATGAGGAAAGGGGTGTTTACCTCTTTAACTGATTTTATCCCCATGCTTTCCTGCTTGCATCATAACCATCTAAAAGTATGCAGAGAAACTGCAGCAACTGGGATGCTGTTCCAAGAAAAACAGAAAATCTGCTTAAATCCAAGCTGTGACTAAAGGCATGCATAAAGCTGAGTAGTGTTGAAGTATTTGTGTAAAAGTGCCATGTAGAGGTACAAACAATAGATTCACATCTTCCTCTTCCAGTCATCAGACACACCTACTTACCACTGCTGGCTCTGAAAATAAAGGGGCCTTTGCAAAGTACTCCCAAGGTTAATGTATAGATAAACAGGATGAATTATAAATTATAAAGTGAATTATTGTACAATAAGCTGTTAAAGCACCTCTTCACCATTTACTCTCCTGACTTATTTAAATGACATGTGAGGTCTCTAATGTTAAAACATATATAAATGTTAAAGCATTCAAAACTCAGTTAACATCAAACTTTGGGGCTGGCAGTGATACTGTGTTTTCACTTGGACCACTATAAAAGTATGCCAATAATTAATAATTCAATTGTGCAAATACTGAGTAGAGACATTTTTATATTTATATATTTTATATTTAAGGTACTTTACCCCTAATGTTTTTAAAACAGATACATATTTGAGATGCATCAACTGACTAGGAAAACATCCAAAGTTAGGCAGTTTTGTTGGCATTAACCAGAAAGATGAGGTAAATTATGGAATCAATAAAACTGCCAAGATTTGTACTTTTCTAAACTAGTTGCTGCATTCCTGATTTATTAGTGAGAACTTCAAAGGTTTTTCATAAAGATAAATAAAAGCACAAGGACAGGAGCATTATACACGGACTCGACAGCTCTAAAATACACTGTTTACAGTGAACTGGGAGAGAGCAGCATTTCAGGTCATACTTTATATCTAGCAGAGCAAAACATTAGAAGTGGTATGACTGATAACCACTGTAAAGGGTGCAAACCTGTCTTCCTAAAGATGGAAAACCTTTAGATACAGCTGACCAGTGTCCAGCCTTAAAAAATGAATGCCCCCTGTGATCCCAGACCTTTCTCAACAAAAACCAACAGCCTTTTGGGAATGGGAAGAAAGCAAGATATCTCTCTTGCAATATGACAAACAGAATGTAAAAATGTAAAAAGTAGGACAGTAAACTGATTAGGAAAATTTGTGCATCATTAAAAAAGTGCCCCTGGGCTATCACCTCAATAACTACAGGACAACAAAGATGATGATGCTTTCCTTCAAAACTCTCTCTCTGTGACTCATATGCTGCAGCAGACAGTGCTTAGAGAGCTGTCAGAGCAGGGAACAGACATACACAACAAGAGAAGCAGTTCAGCCAATTTTACCTCATGAAGAACAGAATGAGCACAGATAGTAGCTAACAAATGACATTCTGGCAGCCTGGTAAGGTCAGTGTCAACTCCGCCGTTCAATTTGCTGCGGTCAGTCTTCTGCCGTGTCCCATCACATCATTTCTTGGCCACACACACCAAATACTTTTTCACTTTGAGGCCTGAGCTGTCATTTTTCACTTTGTTACCCTGCCCTTTAACTGCCACCACAGTGACACTGATGTATATCCCAGGAAAAGGAAAGACAATTCTTTAAATTATCATGTGCCAGGAACACGTTGCCTTTTCAATATTACAGTTGCTGAGCTGCTATTGCCTCGTACCTTATCAAGGCCAGCACTGACACTCTTGGTGGGTACACACTGCACTCATTAAATGGTTAAAATAAATAGTTAAAACATCTGAAGTTAGTATCTAATTGCCTCGAAACACTGTTTTCTAATTCTAGTCCTTCTCTATTCATTCTACACATACTTAAAATGAGAGTGTTCAGCATCCATAAGCTGTTTCATAAACATGAACTTTTGTTTTTGTATATATATATTTTTAAAACACTATAAGCAATTACCTGGGGATATATAAATCAATACTGAATTTTAAAATTAATGATTAAAAGTTAAATTTCCCCACACTTAAAAAAAAAAAATCCCAAGAAACCATCTCAGCAAACACATCTTTGATGTAACAGAAAATCTACTGCTGAATACAGTGAAGCCTTGGCACGCCAGTTGATTTCTGAATAGAAATAATAAAAAATACTCCTGATACAATAAATAACATTGGCAGAAAAAAAATACATATTAATTTAGTAGATTGATTTATTGAATATATATTATATTTTACATATTAAATATTTATTAAAATCTATTTACATATTCTTTGATTTAGTTTACCCTTTAAGGGATCAGATTCCAAGCAAGGACAGCCTTGTCCTGGGAGCAGAGAGTAGCTCTTGCAGGCAGCTGGGACAGGTGGGGATGGCAAGGACAGCAGATGGTGGTGACTGCAGGCAGCACCTGCACGGAGCTTTCCATTTGCATCTGCACAAACCAAGACTTTCTCCAGCTCTTTAAGATCAATTCCCAGTCAGCCATCCCCTGCCAGGTGTCTAACACCATTAACAATGATGCTAATAAGGCAGCAAAGGTCAGACGCCAGAATTCATGCTCTAGGGGATCCAATCTCTAAACTCCTTGGCAACACACTGGGTGTTTTCTTGGAGAACAGTGCTCCCTACCTGCTTTTAGGCATCAGTAAAGCCTCCTGTACCTTTCACAGAAGGATGAACATCTGCCAACAACTTGGTGGTATTTCTAACTACATTTTAATTCTCTCTAAAGTCTTTCTGTGCCTCTATTTTCCAAATTGCTACTTGCTCTTTCTCTTAATCTTATAACAGGATTCTTCAAGATGAGAGGAAATGGTCTGGAGTTGAAACAGTGGATGTTTGGACTGGATATTAGGAAATATCTCCTCACTGAAAGGGTGGTCAGGCATTGAAACAGGCTGCACAGGGAAGTGGTGGAATCACCACCTCTGGAAGTGTTCAGAAAGTGCGTAGATGTGGCACAGTTTTGTAGTGGACTTGGCAGGGCTGGGTTAACAGGTGGACTGGTTGATCTCAGAGGTCTTTTCCAACCTTAACAATCCTAGGATTCCATGGCATAACCTCAATACTTAATGCAGGAAGAATTTTCACACCTGTTATCGCTATACATCAGCAAAAGAATGCGGTACGGCGAGTTCTCCCCGCGCTGGGCAGAGAGCTCCTGTGCGTGGCACAAACTTTGAGCCTGTGAGGCACAGCACAGGGAAAATCAGTCCTGACCCTGGGAGGGCTTCCTTCAGCTCCTCCACTCACAGCCAACTAGTTAAGAAGTGCCCACACAAGTTAAGAACATTCCTGGGGAAATTCAGTCCCTCCCATGCTGCAGGCACCAAGGACTCACTGAAGAGTGATGCTCCCTCAGGCTCCCTCTTAATATCCCCCTTGTATCAAATACATTTTGAGCTCTAGAGAGGAAAACCAAATTCCTGGCTCCCACCTGTGTTCTAACAGTTCATTTCAACATCAATTTTGACAATTCAAAAGGAGATTTGGAATCCTTTCCTGCACACTTCCTATAGTCCCCATATTTTAGATTAATGGGGACTTAAAAAAAAAAAAAAAAGGTTTTGGTGGCTCTTTTATTTGAATAATGATGGAAATGGCATGCCATCATTCTGGGTAATATTTGGAATGAATAATGCATTTACTTGGCCAGAACCTCACTGTAACACAAAGGTCTGATGTTTTCAAACTCCAGAGTCCATAAATATGTGCAGATGCTCCCGAAGGCTGCTAGAATAGCCAGGCTGAGCTCACAGTGCAAACAAAAGCCAAAGATCAAAATGTTCTTTGTAACTGTTCAGATACTAAAAACTATATAAAGTCACACAAACTTGTTTTAGAACAATGCCTCAATTTGAAAAGTTTTCCCCATGACAAATTCAGTGAAAATTTTTAAAAAAAGTCTCCTCTAGCTTTTACATCTTTCTTTTATCCCCCTCCTTTTCCTACATACTTTTAAAATGTCACTACTGAGAAAAGCCAAGTTAATGGTCCCAGATCCTGAAATCTGCCCAAACCTTCTTAGACCAAAGACAGCTATCAGATTTTCTGCTCATTTCACCACTGACTACTGTCAAATCCATTAGAGGAATACAGAAAAGCAGGAAAAAACTTGTGCCCACTCCCCAACAGACTGTTTACTTCATAAAATTGGCCTCCCAATAATACAACAATTTTCTGCCTGCATTCAAGTGGTTGAGCCTGAAGCCTCTAAACTTTTGGTATTTCCCCTGCATGCCCAAGACTAAATAAATATACCATATAAACCAAACTTTTAGAATTCAAAGATAATCTTTGGCTGTGAATAATAAAACATAACAAATATTTTCTGAGCAACCTGATAGACCAACAGTCTCAACTGAAGCTTTATTTTAAAAAGCTGAAGTATCTCTTTGCATTTTTTTTTTAATAGAAGAGTGAACAGTCAATGACTAGTTCTTTGCTACAATAAAATTAACACTCTCCAGAAATGGCAACTTTGGAGTCTGAGCTGTTCTGTAACAAAGAACAATGTGTTGCTCCAACCTGAGTGCTGTACTGAGAGCCACAGGTACTTTAGAAAAAGCAGAAAAGGAGCTGAATTAAACAAAAGGATAGAAGCAGGCAGTGAGGAAATCCATTGTTGGGAAACCAGGATAAGAAATACAAAAACTGTAGTCACATCTAAACTCCTAGCAGAATTCTAACGCTTTATTTCTTAATATGTAGTACAATATTTTGTAGCTTATTCCACTCAGAACAGCCAGAAACAAAATAAACAAACCTTTGATAATTGAATAGGAGCCCTGTATAATTTTCTCCTGTAGCTTTGTCCTCAGGCAATGAAGTGGGACGACATCATGATGGTTTCTTGCCTGTCACTATTCCTGAGCAAAGTGTTACTCCTTTAATGGCTAATGTGCCTGTGTCCCCAAAGAAAGTGAATATACTCACACTCATTGGAGAAATGTATATTCTCTTGAAATTGAGCCAGTTTGTTATCTCTCAACCTTACAAGCTATAGCATTAGTAATTTTCAAAGACAAAGGATGAAGAGATTTAGGTAACTTGAAGAAATTTGAACTAGACATGATGCATTTCAGGGAATTGCCTGCTGTGCTCTTCTCCTCTTGGTAAGCAACACTCATGAAAGTTCCATTTCATGACACGTCAAGCACATTCCTTCTAGTAAGTTGGAAGACTGAAATCTACCTAAATATCCAATTCTCAGCCAAAAAATTATATTCTGCCCCAAAGTTAAACATAGTGAAAATATGATATGAAGGTGTTGCAAAAAATGTATGAACGTATCCTCAGCTACAGATGCCAAAGGCAATTTTGGCCAGCTGACTTTGGAATCAGCTGGACCCAAAGATTTACCTGTTGACTCCTCCCACAGCAATCCTACACAGTCTGTCAGGATGCCACACAACCAAGTTGCCCATGCAAATTAGCACATCCTAATTGGCAGCAGTTGAGCTTAACTTCTAATGAGCCCATCCAATTGTATAAGTAAATGTCTGCTGGGACTGAACATCGGAACTAACAGCATTTGAAGTTTGGGTGGGCTGTTTGCCTTCCCCCTGCTCAGAGACATTTAAGATAGCCTCAGAGTAAGCAACATCAGCTCAATCAGGCTATGAGCTGTTTCATCATTAACCTTGATATTACAAATATTTTATTTATACATTTCTGCAATCTGAGTTACGTATGTATCAAAGGCAACAACCTTCTGGGAGCACGTTATAATTATATTTGTAAAATACACTAATGCCCTTCTCATTCACTCTTACAACCAAATTGATTATTTGTCCTTGTTCATGATCTATCTAATTTTTTATGGAAAAGGTTAAAGAGAGCATGAGAATTACTGTTCTCTATGTAATAGCTCACAATCTGGCCTGGCATGAAGCATGTGGTTCTGTACCTGATGGCACAGCCATGAATGAAGAGATTACTATCCTTTGTGTCAACTTCAGCCTGTATTGACCAGGCAGGTATCAATATCTAGCTCAGAGTGGAAACAGTCTTCAGCACAAAGTGAGAACTGCTTTTCCAAAATATCCTAAAATAGCAACATTTTATTAAAAAAAAAAAAAAAAGGTTTAATATATGTATTTATATTTGTACCTATGCTGTTTTTACACATATAAAATTAATAGAAAAAATGCGGAATTTTGAACTTTGAATTTACTCATTTTGGCATAACCCTGTGCTCAAGTCTTCACAAATAAACCCATAACTCCAACATGACAGCAGTTACACTGTACCAAGACAGAGGTCCACCAGGGACCCAATCAATTGCCTGCACAAGAGGGGATGAACTGGGCATGCAAATACTGGTACCTGCCCTGAACACCTTTTCATAAGCAGGAAAAAAGCGTTTCTAAAGGCCAAGGACCTCCAGGTGATTTGGCAGCATCAGCTGAACGTGCTGACAGTCAAAGTGCTGGTGACTCACCAATGGAAGTGAACATCTGTAACCACATCAGGCCACCAAACCTTGACTTCTTCCTAGAGTAGACTCCAAGCTGAACTCAAATCTTTCCACTAAACAGTATTTTACTGCCTCTCCAGGACCAAAAACGAACCTGTTCCCATGTGCTTCCCCACAAGTGGGAAGGATTTTGCAATCTGCTGACTGGCATTCCATCAATCCAAATAATGTTGCCTACACAGCGCTTACAAGCTGAACAGTGAAATGAGTCATTCATTCTTTCAGGAAGGAATTTCACAGCCTGTAAGTCAAAAGCTCTGTTTGTTAAGAACATTTGCTTTCTGGTGCTAAGAATTTGGAATCATAGGAAATTCAGATTGACTGGCCCCTGGAAGAGAAAAATGTCTAATGCAACACTGGTAAAGAGACGGTGGGTATGGGTAGGAACATCTGTTACTTGAGCAACTTGGGCTTTATTTTTCTTTCAACATGGTAATATGAAGCACCAAAGAGAAATGACACCTGGCACAGAATTTCATTGTCAGCAAGACCTTTGGTGACTTGCAAATGCACTTAAAAGCTGGGAATGCAGAAAACAAAACTAACATATTTTGTAGAGTGAAAGTGCTGAAGGGAAAACAGATCAAGATATAGATATCATTATTTTATTTTCCTCTTTTTCCCCTTTAAAAAGAAAAATGTCTTTCTTCTTTCATACTCCAAATGCAAAATTTAAAATATTGTGAAACTCAAAAGAATCCTGATGATTTTTTTTTATGAAAGTGGAGTAGGAAAACATCAAGTGACAGCTGGCACCTGATATTTTGTAGAAAATACCAATACTATCAGTTTCCTATATTGTTATTGACCAAATGGTTATTTAGGGACCTTTTGACCTCAATTTCTTTTAAACTGGGATAGTAGAGTTGAACAGAATAGAAGATAAGGGTAATATTTTTTAAGGAACTGCAATGCAAAACCAGTGCATTATTTTCTTCCAGACTGCATCAACTTCAAAACAAACTAAAGGCAAATTGTCTGGCAGGAAATGGGACCATTTTAACTGCTCATTCTAACTTTTAGTTCACATTTTTTATTTCCCTTGGCAGAATATATCAACTATATAAGTCATCACCAAAATTTGCTGGAAATTACCCCAGAGAGTATCCAGTCTATACAGAGAAGTAAAAGATTTATCTTGATATTATTTTGAAACCACATGTAAATGTATCATTAAAATGCAACTTCTGCTAGAGGTGTGTTTCAAATCACCTTCATGCAATAGACATTCTAATAACAGAATGTGAGTAACTATGTTTTCTTATTTAACAAAGGCAGAGTGGAGGTTATAATCTTTCTAAAACTACCTTTTCAGGGAAACTCAAAGCCTGGTGCTTTTAAAAAAGTGAGAAAAAGTAGTTCAAAACAGATTGAAATTAAGCTAGATAGTAAAGTCTGGCTGGAGATCTTATCTTTTTTAAGCAAGAAAGGAAATAATTGGTCCTGAACACACATTGTCACTAGAATTGCAAATACAAACACCTACACAGCTACAGGTCAACTAAGATCATGCATATTGTTACTGGAAGCTGATCTAAGGATATTTCACCATTTCTTTTGAAGAATTCCAGACTTCACTGTACCCCATACAGCCTTATCCCAGTCTTTTCAGTTCTGTCTGCTGTAGAATTTTGCTGTTTGTTCTGTTATTCAGCACAGCCTGTCAGGTTCCAGCTCCCTGAGAATGTCACTCTGCATGACCCTATTCTTAAAAAAGGTGATGCTCTGATCACGCTCATTCTAAAGAAGGCTAAAACTGCAATTTCTGTTTCATTCTGAAAGAGCAGTGCCTAAAAACTATTTTAATGGTTTCTTATATCATGGCATGGTTTGGGTTAGAAGGGACCTTAAAACTTGTGTAGTTCCAAGCCTTCTGTCATGGGCAGAGACACCTTCCACTGGACTGGGTTGTCCAGAGCCCCGTCCAGCCTGGCCTTGAACACTTCCAAGGGCATCCACAGCTTCTCTGGGCAACCAGTGCCTCACCACCCTCATAGCACAGAATTTCCTCTTGACACCTAACCTAAACCTTCCCTTGTTCAGCCATTCCCTCTTGCCCTATCACTGCGAGCCTTTGTAAAAAGTCCCTCTTCAAGACTTGTTGTTTACTTAAAATAATGTAATGATGTATAGAAATGAAAGCTTGATGGATGAAGGCACCAGATCTGCGCTACCTGGGCCCTGCAGAAATCAGGGATGCAGCACATGCTCTGATGTACCTTTTTAGGTTACACACATCCATGTTTTCTGTTTAAAAGTGTCAATGTGCAGCACTTCACTCCTCTCCTACAACCCACCAGATGAGCAGGAATAGACAGATGTGGGAAAATTCACCCTGGCACTGAAGCAGCAAGTGAAACAGCTAAGGAAAGGATAACACACAGTGCCCACATCTGTGGGACAATTTGTTGCAGGAATGGGTGCAGTGTGGCAGGAATGGCAATTACAGCAAACATACATCCACTGAAACCATCTGGAACTGCTACTCTGCATTATGGTGGCTTCATTCCCCATGTTAGTGAGGAAGGAGCACCCCATTTGACATGTCATCAGCAAGAGGACACAATATGAGCAAATAATGAATGCCCTGTGTGGCTTATAATTAGGTCCCCCCTCAAAATGTTGTCAGAATTGAAAAAAAACTAAGGAAAGAAAACATAAAATTAGTGGAGGACATGAAATCATAGAGAGGAATGGATAAAAGATGGGGAACTTGTACAACAACTAATGAAACCAGCCTCCAAAGATAGAAAGGATAGATGTGAAAAAAACACAACAACAATGAAAAAAAAAGGCACAATGTAAGACCACAAATTCTTGCTGCCCCATAAAACTGCTGTAGCTAACTTTACCATGTTTACATGGGATGCTGGCTTGAGTTTAAAGGAAACATTCACTATACTATATATAGCTGGCAAGAAAAAAGGTTCTCTCCAAAGCTTCTGGGAGCATATGTTTTATGAATACATGGAATAAAAGTAGTGATTTGTACCATTAGAATATATATCCTCCTAAAATGTGTCTGCATGGCTCAATCAGATTTCTTCATTTAAAAATATAATGCAATGTAATTTTATTCAACTTTTTAGAAGTGAAATACAACCCATGAATAAACTCTTTCAAATCTCTGCCATGAGAGCAAATTCTCTAAATGTTATTCTGAAGCAGCACATAATGACTCCCAGCATCTAAACCCCAAACCACTTGTGAAAATTCAGCCTTTCAAAGTGCTCAAACTCTATTGCTTCCAGCTGCTTACATCTGCCTAAATGTACTGAATCTTACACACAAAGTCCGTAAATCAAAGGAGAAAAGTGGTGGAAAGCGAGAGTAACACAACTCTAAAAGACAGACTGAAAAATAATTTGCTGCTATTAGGGTCTACTGAATTTGACATATTTTCAAAAACACCACCAGCACTGAAGTTCCTAGACAGCTCTTTCCACAAAAGGGGCCATTTCAATCTTAGATACCTGATACTTCAAAGTAATTTCTCCTCTAAAACCTGTCCAATACCACAGTCAAGAATGATTCTCAGAGAAATCTCATGGTAAACATATATCCTTGTGTGCAGTGTTTAAAATATTTTTATGTACAGAGCAAGTAGCATGACAGCTGAAACTCTCTTTTACAGTATGAAGACCATACTTTTTATAAAGGAATCTAAAATACTTATATAGCTACTTCCAGTAACCTGCACACTCCTCATGAGATGTAAAGGGCTCACAAAAAATTAATGTCAGTTTTTGGTAACTTTGAATACAAATAGCACAACAAATATGCACAAATTCTGATGCTTCATGAATCATGCTTCGTGATTTTAAGTCTCACAACAGAGACTGGCAAAAATCTGAGACCGGTAAAATGTTTGAATCCGGTAAAATATTTGACAAAGGTTTTTAAAATTTTACAGCATTCTTGTTTTTTGGTTTTTTTTTTCTTTAAAATACTTTTATAGACTTCCAGCTTATTTGGAATGCTAGAAATCATGATGGCAGTATTTATTTTTGAAGAAATGTATAACGGAGACAAAGTTCATATGTAAATGAAATCACTAATGTAGTCAGAACTGTATTTACCTTGTATCTCCAAAACATTTTTCTGTTCATCAACAGAGCTAAAGGACATTTTCTCCACGTGGTGATAATCACAGTACCCTCATCCTTGGCCACTGAAGAAGAACCTCATTCACACACACATTAGAGTTCAACATGCCTCTCCCTACCACAAAACTGGACAGTCCTTTATGTATACCTTTTCAGTTTTTCAATGGAACTTCATCTTGGACTTCAATTGAAGGAAAACCTCAATTACAGCAAAATACAAAACTGAAAACAGCTGTTTGAGACAAGCACCTTCACAGATCTAATTTTGAAAAAATCTTAATTGTACCCAAACTTATAATTTTAATTGTATAACTGTATTCAGGTGGGAGGCATGTATGTCCATTATTGAGATAGATCATATATGTGGCCTAGTTTTCACTTTATTTTTAATTTCCCTGTATTGTGCCAAACTTGGCACCCTGCTTTAAAGCTCAGCTAAATGCAGGAAATAAAACTAGTTTCACTGAAACCAGCAAACTTGGTATAAAATTCCATGGGACTACGATTTCAGTTTAAGGGCAGGCCTTCAACTGAGAACAAATTAAAACCACAGAAAGATTTAAGACTAAACCAAGCTGAGAACAAAACAGAAAATGCTTAAAATTACCAACCTCCTTTGAAATGATACCATCAGACTTTTCCAGATGTCACTGCTAGCTCCTGTGTCTCTGTCTTCCCCCTTTCAGATGCTCATCCCAGTTAGAAATTAGATCATTTCATGCACAAAAGGTGACTGGTGAGGTGAGGAGCTTTCATGTTGGGATTTGTAAAAAAGGATGAAGTGTCTTACACCCTGGTCACTCAAACCTAGGGCTAAACCAAGGTTCTTTTGTTCTGGATAGGCACAAAGGAGAAAATTCCAGCTAAATGTTCTCAGGAGGTAAAAATACACAAAAGTTTACTGGAAAACTACAAAATTAAGGAAGATTGGAAAAAGATTAAATACTGCATAACATCACTTAGAGTTATCTCCCTGAACCCAGAAAGCCTGATAACCCATTTGATGTTATGTTCCATGAGAAGAGACTCGAAAGAAGAAAGGGAATAAAACAGAAAGACAGGAAAGAGATAAAAGACAGACATATAGCTCCTGGGTTCCAGTGATGTAAGGCTCCAAGATGAAGGTGGGGATAAAGAACAACGTCCTTGCCTCATGGCCAGGCTTCTTCAAGGCTTGGCCCATGCTGGGCCTTCTTCCCAGGTGGGACTTGCAGTCTCTGGGCCCCTCAGGGGTGGCTTAGGTGACACTGGGGGCTCCATCCAGTAACTGCTGAGAGAATCAGCTGGGGGTGCACCCCAAATGGCTCGAAACAGATCAACTTTTCCAGTCTCTGATGCCCACGAAAACAGGATGGTAAAGCCTAATTAAACTACACTGAGAGGTGCAAAGAAAGTTCCAAAGACATAGAAAAATGGTATAGCCAATGAGATAGAAGACGGCTTTCATTAGAAACTCAGAGAGCAATGCTGCTTCAAAAATTGACTTTCAGAGTTATTCCACTGAAATGGATGTCATCCACTACACTATGCTAATAGAGGGAAGAATAAATATTTTCAGGGATCATTGACTGACAGAAAATAGAGAAATCATTTTCATGCTGGTAGAAGTATTCCCAAGGGAAGTATCTGGACAGGTGAAATGGATGACACATGCACTGTGTGTTACAATGGCTGGAAAAGAGAGACCTTCCCCAGGACTTGGCTGAGAAATCATGGGTTAGGATGAGAGTTCCTTGGAGCAAGCCAACAAAGAAATGATTTCCTCAAAGATATAATAGTTTAAACTACTGTTCAAGCGCTCAAGACCAGGTTGGAAGGGGTTCAATGAGCAACCTGGTTGATGGGCAGTTGGCTTGGATGAGCAGCCTGGTCTAGTTGAAGGTGTCTGTAAGCATGGCAGGAGAGTTGGAACAAGATGATCTTTCAGGTCCTTCCAACCCAAACCTTCCTGAGATTATATGATTAAACATTTTACCTAATACTGAACTGGAAGCATTAGTACTGTGCACAACAAACATTGACTTAAATAACTAAATCAGCACTCAATTGGTTTTGAAAAAAGTTGAACTTAAGCTTAAATATTTTTTCCTCTTCTCATGCTCTCTGATCCTCGTATTACTCAGATTTACTTATTAGATAGGGCATCATTTTCTCCACTCCCTCTGTTGGTTTTTTTTAAGTGCCAAGTGAGATACACAGAAGGTGCACTTCCTCTAGTCAGGTTATGCCTTATCCTTGGCTAACATTCAAAAAATAGAGAACTTCTGTCTCAAAGAAAAAAGACAAATGGCATCAAGTGAAGCCTAAAATGTCATTGTGAAGCATGAAATCAACTTCTTTTTCACACACCTTTAGCCATATCAATATCTGCAAAACTTGCTGTTTCAAATGAAAAAATGAAGGATTAGAACCACATGGTAGCCAACTAAATTCTTCCCTTGCAATCTGCTTCTCTGCTTGGGATCTCAGGCTTAAGTGTGTGTGTGTGGGCAACATTAACACGTTCCTACAGAGCAGGAAAAGCCCACATTGCACTGCAGAGTGTGCAAAGAAACTGTTCTTTATTTTTCTTCCAATGTAAGGCAGATAAATATTTACAAGATTAACTTGGCACAGTTAGCACAAGACTTGTGGAAATTTTGTAAATTTAAAGATGCAGATGTCACTCTGGACAAAGAATTCCTGAACTGAAGGGGAATTAAGAAAATCTTCTCACTCCATTAGCAGATTGCATGGTGTGCTCATTGCATACTTGCTCTACGTTCCAGATTCACTCTGAGTTAAACTACTGCTTTATTCAGACTTTATTCAGCCTCTAAAATCCTTTTCAACCATATACATATCCAGCCAAACATCTAATTATATTTTGCCATACAAAGTAGTATGAAATAAACACTCACTTTAAATGTCATTATCTTAATTATGGTAATGGCTTCAGGAGAAACCCACGGAATTATGGCTGATGATATTAGTCTTCTCAGACTTAGAAAATAATACATACCCAACAGCTACATAAATCTTATAATGACAAGAAACAGCAGAGCAAAAAGGTGTTGCTGAGTGTATGCTGCTAAAATCAGAGGATAAAGATGGAAGAAGATGCTCTGTTTTCAAAGGAATCAGAGTTCAGCCTGGATTTTCAAGTTTAGCCAAAAGAAGAGTTCTCCCTTTTATCCTGATAATACAGATGTTGGTTTGTAACGCACCCTCTGCCTGAGTGGAATGGCTATCTGTGGAATGAGGCAGATTCCCAAGGACTAGAAATCCAGGAATACTTTCCAAGAGCTCTCCAGCTTGTGTGCAGTGGGCTGCCAGCATGAAAGACGGTGGAAGAGGAAACAACAACACGAGAGGGAGATGATGGAAAAATTTGGCACACTGATACACATAAAGAATCTTTGACTAGAGGAAAGTGAGGGAAAAAGAGAATTAGGAATGCCTTAACTCTGTGTCAATGCTGCTGCTTTTCCCATAATTGGACACTGTGTTGTGCCTGCGGGGAAATGTCACCTTGGGATAACAAAGCATAAACACCATGAATGATGCAACCACACCTCATTTATTTTAGACTCCAGTCTAAGGCTTGATGTCTTTTCTTGTAAGAGCTATGCCAGAATAAGCTGCAGAAATAGGTCTTAATGAATTAGTTTCAGTTCATTTAAAATTCATAATGATTTCTTTGCAGCAGTGCTACAGGAACCACTGTCTGCATACTCTGTGCCACTGAGGGACATGGTCTGGACAGGGCATGTCCAGCCTGGCTGTCCCACACCTACTGAGTAAATCTGATTTCCTCAGGATGCCTCAGAGGAAATGCATTGTTCATGCAAAACCCCCTGGAATGTGTGCTGCTATGAGGGAATTAATGAAAATATGCAGATGTAGCTCTTGCTAGTAAAAAGCCCTTGATCATACTGTACAAATGGATGGCACTGTTGTCACACTTTAGAGACACTACATCAGTAGTTCTTAAGCCTAAGATAACAGATACAGATTTCTGAATCTGAGAGGATCACCACTGCTCTGTAAACATCTTGATTTCAGTGTCACCTGCAACTGCTAAATGCCTGCTTAGCATTAAAAGGGCACAATTGTTGCTAAATAAACCTAAAACCTGCAGGGTTTTTTTTTGTTTACACAATGATGAATCTCCAGCAAACCCACACTACTTCCTTCTCTTCCCTCCAAGAACTTGCACTGAAAGGTAGAAAGCAGAGAAGACTGTGCCTCATGTAGTTAAAGATGACATTTGATACTTCCAGCACTGTTCTCACAACGAAGAACAGCTGTTTATCTACAAGGTGAATTTTCTGAATTGCCAGGGATGTTAGGTACAGCACACTTCAGCAGAACGTAAGGAAATACAGTCTTCTCACCAGCTGGGAACACCTCCCTGATGTCACCTAAAAATAGGTTACACAAAAGGGATGCTGAGGGCAAAGACTGTGATAATAATGGACAGGGAGAAATCCCTTCAGTTACCAACAGCCTGGCTGGCCCTGACAACAGTCCCTGCTGCAGCTTGTCAGAGGTCACTGGAACAGCAAGGCTCACTTAAGAAATATTGTGTGAACAAGAAAAAAAATAGCCCTGAATTTTACTGCCTCATTATGAGACAACAGATGGATGAAGAGAGATGTCAACTACTTTGTGATTATTATGCCAAAGGATATTTTAAGGAAGGACTTCAAGGATTTAACAAATTTTAACGAATGTTTTCGGGGAGAACAAGGGGAATAATTTGCAGGGTGTACAAAAGATCTTATCTAAGGATATAACTGAGAGGCTGGCCTAGCTGTGGAGGTGAATTCACAGTGTGGAATCATAAGGAAAAAAAGCCACAGAAGTGAACATATCCATCTGTTGTGCTAGAAAAAGGCACAGAAAAAAAAAAATTAAAAAAAGGAGTAAAATGGCCAAGGCAAAAGAGAAGGATATGGCCCTTACAGTAGTATCCCAAAAAGGTAAGAGAGGTCACAGTTGAATTTTGGAAACCCAAAGGTAAAAAAAACCAGACAGCTGGAACCAAAATGTGAGATGATGTTTGAACCAGAGTTTTAGTTTTGTGGTTAGCCAATTAAAAAAAAAAAAAAAAAAAGAAAAAAAAGGTTTATTTAAAATGTCTTCCAGCCTCCAACATGTGTAGGTGAGGCCCCAGTGAAAGTCTAGTGAAACAGCAGCAGCAACTCATTACAGGCTAAGGGTTTGCAATTCAGGGTGCAGTGACAAGTGAAGGAGAGAGAGGGAATTATTTTGGGAAATGTGACTGCTTAAGAGCTGAGACAAGGATTGAAAAACCTCATGCTTGGCTAAGAGAGTTCACCCTCACTTCCATATGCACTTCAAACAGGTGTCTGAATAACAGACCCAACCCCACAACAGCAGAAATCCACTTCTCCATTTCCCTTCCAGACAGCCTTAAAGAACTAATTGGGCTGACAGCAATGGTGCAGCTTTCCAAATTTACAGAATTGTAATACTTGATATTGTTAGGAGAAATAGCTTTCTAAAAGAAACTCCCTTAATGCATTAAGCCTTATGTGTTTCAATCATAAAGATGCACCAAGGCTCTGAGGGAAGAGCAATGTATTTCAGGCAATTAGACATGAGATGACATAGCTGTCATTGCTCATTGACTGCCTTTGACAACATCTACTGCAAATGGCACACATCCCTATAGAAGTCTTTCAAAAGCTCACAGTATTTAATCTCCAGGCATTTTAATGTGAAATAAAAGTAATATTTTCTTCAAACAAAATGAGAACAGGGTGAACAAGCATGATTCAGACAGCTTTAAAGCACTCCAGGGTAAGGTTGTCAACAGGTTATACACCTTGTACAGACTCACAAGACATGTACCTATCTTGATTTTCAGAATGAGTAGCAAATTCACAAATATGTTTTTAATGGCACAAGAAGTTTGTTTGCCAAAGAATCCAAACATCTTGCTTGTTTAGCTCAGAGGTGGGAGGTGGGGAGGGGGGGAATATCATATAAAAACCCCAAACCAACAAAAAACCCTTTCCAGGATGTGTTTAGAACAAAAAATCCTGTCTGGCATATGTTATGATGGAATAGAAACACACTGTGTCAACATGCAGGTTACAAAGATGACCCCATCACTGATTTTGGAATAGTTCTGCCATCCTGGGGAAGAGCTCTGAGAAATCAGCTTTAAGCAAACACCTAACAGGAGGGGAGGGTGGAACAAACAGAGAAAACTGCCCTACAGCACTTGATACTCAGGAAGCAGGTTTTCTAGGCTGAGGATAAAACAAGCCCTCATCTTCCTCCCACACCAGCAGCCACAGTCCAGCACCGTGGTGCTCACAACACCGAGCACTGCCTTGGGTGTTCAGCCACGTCCCACTCCCTGCTCAGTCAGCACTCCTGCCTGCAGAAATCACCTACCACTGTTCAAAAGAGGGCTGCACCAGCTGTGATGTACTGACTGTGTTCCATTTCTGTGCTGATCCAGGTCTCACTTTATCCAGGCTACCCATCCTGCTGCCCTCGGAGAGCACAGTGTTGATCGCCTCAGGTGGATTCTCCCCACAGCTCACAGCTTCGACAGCAAAGAGGACCTGGCTCTGCCACACTGAGATATTACTCCTTCCTTGTTAGCTGCCACTTGCCCTGCTTTCTGTAACAAATTCCAGAGGAATTCCAAGTTTCATATCAAGCAAAGTCACAATATATACAAATCATTATTTTTACCAGGTGTGTCTCCTCTAGGAAAGGAATTTCCCTACTTCTGAACAAGGGATCAAGTGAATACTGACAGAGTTAGCATTATGAAAGTAAACGACACGCATAAACATGCAAGAAAACAGGAAAGGTATTATAGTATTGATTGGCACCAAATTTCCATCTGGAATCAACAGTGCACTGCAAGATGAACCAAAGGAACCATGTAGTTTTCATAAATCGGGGAATTCTTCTGCGGTAGGCTAGAAGTTAAATTAAAGGATTAAATTATAGGAGTAGGTTGCTCCTATTACAGCCCAGGTGTGAAATTTTTGCAGACTCCACTTCCAGCCCAGCAGAACACTCATTTAGAACAGAAAAACACTGCAGAAAGGAATGCAGGCTGAACAGCAGAATCACAGGCACAGCAGAACTCTTTGGGATTGGTTTTTGTCTTAAGTAAGGGTTCTGCTTTTTCAACAATTTTCAGTTCACCACTCTGTGCTACATTTCTCAACAGAAGCCTCAAGATCTTTCCTCTGGAGAAATCTTGCACAGATTGCTCGTACCAGTCCAGCCACAGGCTGAGCAATCTGTTCTGGGTTTTTGTTTTGTTTTTTTTTTTTTTCTTTCTTGGCTTTACTGCAATGAGCTCTTTAAAGGTACCACAAGCTGTTCCTTTCTCTACCAAGAAACAAAACTTATCTTTTATTTTAATGTTTTCTACCAAGAAGTATATGCTCTAAGTGGATGTTTAGCTGAGCAGAAATTCAATAGCAAACATAAATTACTACCAGCATTTTGACCATTTATCATTTTTGACACAAGACCTTCCACAGGTTACAGCAATACAGGAGTATAATTCTGATAATAAATTGCAATGTGAATTTCTGTAAATACCTTTTCCTCTGTTATAGTCCCCAGACATTTTAGCAGTTTTAGCCACTTGTACCACGTATCTTCATGCAGTCCAATGACAAGTATGCTTAGCTCATCTATTTTCTTAGATTTACCAACCAAGACAGATAGATTCTTGGTACTTTAAAGACATCAATAAAGAGGTTTGCCTTCCTGAAGCACTCAAAACCACCAAACCAATGTATTACATGGGATGCAGAGAATTTCCATTCATTTACATGAGACATTAAAGACAAAAACTGCCTCAGAAACTTCTTTTCTAAGAAGACCTGAAAGTCAATGCATCCCAGCTTGCTAGTGGACTCAATACTGTTGAAAGAGAAAAGGATTTTGACTGCCTTTGGTTTGACCAAGTCTAAATGATTTCCCCTTTTTAAAGACAAGAATTATTATCTCATTTAGGAAACCCAAGAAATCTGAGAGAGAGTCAGAAAGGACCTGAACCTGCTGGCATCACTCATACTGATCAGGAACCTTTTCTTGTCATCATCTGTGCCTCTCAGGACTGAGCTCCTAACACATGGCCACAGAATCTTGTTTCATGCCACTAAAAAGTATATTGTTGTTTCCAGGGGCTAACTTTTCTTAATAAAACTAAGGATGAAAAATTAGGTAGCAAGAGAACAAACCACATTTATAAGTATAGATGGTTTCTTCCTAATCCCAAGTAGGACAATCTAACATTTGTCTGCACCAAAGGTAGGGAGGGAGTTGCTCCAGTTTTGTTGATAATAAAGCATAAGTTAATTTTCCAAAGAATCATAGAATGGGTTTGGTTTGAAGTGACTTTAGAGATGATCTTGTTCCAGGTCCCCCACCATGGGCAAGATACCTTCCAACAGACCTGGTTGCTTGAAGCCCTGGCCTACAGTTTTTAATGTAGAATTGAACTTTGAATTGATTAATGTAGAATTGAACAGAGAACAAAGATTTGTCTTGACTAAATTACATTAATTTCAGATAACAAGGTGCCACAAATTGCAATCTTTTAAAATTCTTTATATTTTATTGATATGTCTCTGAGTATGCACTTTCCATGTTGAAAAAGGAACATTACTTCACAAGACAAAATTTCTTTCCCTCCTGTAAGAGGGAAGGGCCAGTGATTGACCATCACATAAAATCAAAAGGATAAATTAGAAAGCTTACTTGTATAAACAGGTTTTTATTTTTTTTTTTTTATTTTTGGGTGGCCTTTTCTGTGGGCTTTTTTTTGGTTGTGGGGTTTTTGGGGTTTGGGTTTTTTTTTTTTTGGTGGGCTTTTTGCTTTATTATTTTTTTGATTTGAGCGGGTTTTTTCGTATGTGTGTGTTGGAGATTTTGTTTCTTTTGTTCTCTCCTTGAGGCATGTTCTTAAATGGAAATGAAATAAAAGTGAACATGGATTTGATCATGAGAAAGAGCAGAGGGAGAAACTCACATAATTTAAAACTCATTTTGTGATATCTGAAATGTTTGGAAAATGTTTTATCTACATTACAGAACTTCATGTTGTACTAAATTCCGCTAACTCTAACTTCAACCATTAGCTTACTACATATTTTCCCAGAAAGAATATGAATTAAACATTACAGGAAAAATTCCACTAAATAAAGCCTAGAGAAAGCAGGTGCAGCTCTAGAGCAGGTGCCTGGCTCTAGTTCAACTCAATGGTGTAAATTACATCTCCAACGTTCACATTGTTAGCATTACAGTAAATTACAAGCGGATTCTACAAAATCCAAAACGTTACGCTGATGTAAAAATATGATAAGAGAAGGGAGAGCTGGGAGTGGAGAAAGAATGATGAGAAAAACTGAGTAAGCGTGGCAGAGTAATGTGATGTATATGAACAAACAACACTCGTATGAGTTATAGGCTCCATTAATTCCTTTCCTCCCTATATTTACTTTTTTGCCTAGAGGGAATGTAACATAAAAGAGAATTCCTAGTTTCAGATTATGCTTCTACTATCAAAAAAAAAAATAAAATAAAAAAATTCCAGAACCAACATGAGTGTGGAGACTTCAGTAATTGGACCCATACATCACAACAGGTTGTCAAAACAAACTTTTAGTCTGCTTTGCAGAGCTGGTTGTTTCAGAAGTGAAGACCTAGGAAGACACTGATGCTAAGCAGTGCTGAATGCCCCCTGCAAGGTGCTAAATGCCTCGAATGTCCATTTAATAAGTGCGAATTGAGAGCAGCCAGCAATTCACAAGAGATGCTAAAACGCTCTGCAACACAGAGCTACAGGTATGTCAGATCCTTTATCCTGATGGCTTTTTCATTTTATTTTTTTTCTTTTTTACAAGGTCTGCGTGATGCCACTTTCATCCTTGTTCTTTAGAGGTGAAGACAGCACTGGAAATGTGTTTGCAGGCAGCACTTTCCCATCTTGCAGTCTGTCATGGTTTTGTTCTAACTGGCACATACTGGTGTGCAGGAGCAGGGCTCCCCTGCCTTCACCACAGATTCACTCCATGGAAAGCACTGAGCTGCAGTGGCAGCCAGAGCAGGGCTGGGAACCTCTGTCCTCCCCAGCATGAGGATTTGGTCTTTAGAGGAGTGAGGGCTCCCGCTGAGGTCAGGCATGGCTCTTGGCTCCCAAATGCTGGAGGGTGCAGAAGGCACCCAGAGGAAGGCAAGGACATGCTACTCTGCAAATGGCACCTGTGACAAACACTCTGCTTCTCCCTGAACAAGCAGTGAGTGGTGATGGGCTGCTCCATCCATCCATCCATCCATCCATCCATCCATCCATCCATCCATCCATCCCATCTATCCATCCATCCCATCTATCCCTCATATCCATCCATCCATCCCATCTATCCCTCCCATCCATCCATCCATCCATTCCCCATCCATCCATCCATCCATCCATCCCATCTATCCATCCATCCCATCTATCCCTCCCATCCATCCATCCATCCCATCTATCCCCCCCATCCATCCATCCATCCATCCATCCATCCATCCATCCATCCCTACCAGGCTGAGAGGAACTTCACTGGAACACATCTGGAGCATCCCTATCCTGTTTACACCATGGCAAACAGCGTGGGAAGAATGATCTGCATTATAACCCAGATATCCAGGCACATCCTGCACAGGAGTAAGCTCCTATTGTGACACAGGACAACTTAAATTGCTGGGTGGTAGTTCCTTACCCATCCAAACATACTAATCAGAAAACAAATAAATTCACTATAATCTGACAGAAATGCCTGGCTATGATGGAGTGGAGGATTTTTCCAAGGAAATGCAGAAATAGACATTGGCTGTGGTAGATGGTATAATACAAGTAACTTTCATCTTGTATTATCACATCTTGTCACATTAACAGAAGTACTTATTTCAACTTCCAAGGTTTGGAGCAGCCAAAGAGGAACTTGCAGCTAATCTAAAACCCTGAAATACCTCAAAAGAAAGTACAAGTGCTCTCTGTGAATAGAAAAACACTGTTGTGACATGACTGACCAGATGTTTAATTGCTCTGTTCAGTACAATAGCATGTGTCTGACACACCAAACATCAGGAATAAAGCAAAGAGGAGATTCTGTGAAACAAGAGATAGACACAAAAACTACTTCAACATGAATAAATGGACTTTGACCAATTTCTTGTCCACTGCTATTGCAACTACCAATTAGACAATTCATGTTGGATGCTGCAATACACAAAACAAACACAACAGCAGTCAGGTTCACTAAAAGAAATAGACCTTTAAAAAAAGAAGTCACACAATCCGTTCCCTGAAGACACAGGAGGAGGAGGGAAAAGGAATAGAAAGGAAAGTGGGAGAAGAGAGTGAGCTCCTTTTTTTATTTACATAAAGTTAGATCTTCAGAAAATGTAGGATGGTATGACTTCAGCCTGGGATTCCAAATCATAGGCTGCCTGATGTAAAGTGATAGGGCATTGAAAACATCCCTTTCTAAAGCATTGATTCTAATTAATTTAGTGCTTGTGGTACAAAGCTTCCTTAAATCTCTTGCCCCTTCAAACATCTGTTGAAGAACAAAAATCTGCTCTTATGCTTTTGCTTCTCCAGAAACATCTGACTTAGAGCAGAAAATTGGTTAGACAAGTGCAAAAATAATTGTGACCTGCGTGATCTCTGTAGGCATGAACAGCCCAAACCACAGCCCAGCCATTAATAATGGAAACTGCAAGGCTTTGGGAGGCCAAGAGCAGCTCCTAGGAAACACCTGGGTGTACAATCATGATCATTTTGGAGACAAGCACCATTGGGAATGTCAGCAATGTACAGGCACTAAGGCTTGCTTGAGTTTGCAAGTGACATTAGCTAAGTGCGAACTTGCAAAGAGCAAAGATGGTGCAAACAGAGAGAAGCTGAACAGGATCTGATGGGAATGGGTTTATAATGCTTGGCTGTCATATTAAAACCACCTGCCAGAAAAAGGATTTCTTAAAACAAAGACTATGAACGTTCATTGGGGGATCAAAACTAGAAGATTTTCTATAGCAGAGTCAGATTCTGTGATAACCAGATTTTAAATAGACAGAATGTAACTTCCTACAACACATCAACCCTAACAGTTTACCTACCATAATAATGCTAAAATTAAAAATCCTAAGGTGCTTTTAAAAAACTTTTACCTACTAAAATCTGATTCTCTTTAAGTCACAATTTTGTACCTGATATCACACCTATAAAGGTGATTACACCTGTAAAAAACACACCTTGGACCCTTAGGAAGGGCTCATGAACCCTTGGAAAGCCACATGCAGCTCTGCAGCACCAGAGCATGACTAGGCTGTGTTTCT
Source organism: Parus major (assembly GCF_001522545.3). NCBI lineage: Eukaryota > Metazoa > Chordata > Aves > Passeriformes > Paridae > Parus > Parus major. The sequence continues at coordinate 7,084,667 of NC_031770.1, read as the reverse complement.
CCTTTCTCCCCCACAGCTAAGGGAGGAGAGGCACAGGACTCTAAACCTACATTATCAAAATAAATTAAAGCTCTAGAGGGCAATTCAACAGCCAGATTCTGGCCAAACAGCTGGAGACAGACAGATAATGAAAAAAAAAAAAAAGGCCCTGAGCTTACTGGCTGATTTTCTCCACTAACCCAAAGTAGTATGGGGAGAGTTCTGATAAATGAAAAGGAAAGAGAAACAATCTAGCTGCATGGGCTAAAAAAATTGTATTTTACAAAGTGCTCTGCTTTAAACTGGCCTTGAGCCTAGGAGCTGAAGAATCAGGACGAGTTTTCAGAAGTCAACACAGTGTAGTGTTGTGGAGGATGAGGAGGTGTTCTGCAAACCTGATGGCATTACCTAAGGTTTTAAGAATAATTATTAAGCAACCACCTAAACAGTGGATCATATCCTGTCTCAATCACAGTGCAGCACAAGAAAGACAATCTCTCTCAGGCTCCAGAGATAAACTAATAAAAATGAAAGCACAAAGTCTCATTTTTTTCCTCTGTGATTTATTTTTAATTACCATGAAGGCAGACTGTCTCCAGGTATGTAAAAATAAAATCCAGGTGTAAGATACACTGAATGCTCGATGAATGTCAGGAACTCTCCACATTCTAAGTCTGTTTATGATAAGCAGCATGAGAAAAAAAAGCTTTATAAGCAATTTTTGCCATACCCAAGAGAATCAGAGACTGGATTTACTATAATGGGGCAGGTGTGGCAGACATGACTATACATGTACACCAGAAGTGTAGACAATTCTACATATTTGTACAGTGTTATTGAGATCACACCTGAATCAGTGATTCAAGGGCACAGCAAAGGTTAGGAAGTGAATCCTGACCTACAGAAGGCTACTGACACCACTCCTGCAGGAGTCAAAAGAGCTGGAGTCAGCCTGCAGTCCCTGCTGCAAAGAGTTTCTGAATTTAAATTCTATCAACAGCCGAGATAGAGCAGCATAACAATGGTTGGACATTCAGATAAGTTGAATGCAACTGCATAAACCATGGGAATTTGAAGAGACTGAACCAGCAATTTTCAGAGTACTAATATTCTATAAATCTTCCAGGTGAATCAAACTCAATGGGTATTTTACCTCCTAAGCAAAGAAAGATAAGTAAAGGATTATGATGATATTAGAGATTTTCAATTCACTGAAGTTCGTTGTTAGATAAGGTTAAAGAAAGAGTTCAATTACAGCACAACATTCAAGTTAACATGGAGATAACAATGGGCAGGTACTTGCTACCTGATTAGCTGAACAAAAGAAAAAATAATATTTGCAAGGCAAAAAAAAATTTAATTAATCTAGAATACCTATGCAAGTGTAGGTGACATTTGATAAGCTCAGTTATTAGAATTGCAGAAGCGTTCTTTTTAAGGAATTTACTTCCCTGGGATTTCTAGACTCACACGTTTCTTATACTCCCTTTCCCTTAAAGGAATGTGAAATTTTTCACAGATTTCAATCTCCTCAGTAATGAGAATTTAATGATTTAATATTACTGTGCTCTAATAAAACAATGGATAGCAGTGAATCCGATGCAGAAAATAACTGATAAATTCCTTTGCATGCTACCTTTTCACTCTGATTGGTAGGAAGTAAGAAAATATAACTAATTCTCACAGTATACATATAAATATACATATAATATACACATAAATGACATATTGCCTACAGCAGATAAAGAAAGAATTTATTGCTGGTGTTCCTATTTCTCTGATAATGCAAAAGGCAAATGTCTCTTTTCAGAATGGCTATGCAGCAGCGAAACAGTAATCACTATTATTTAGCCCAAAAAATAGAAATACCTCTTACATTGAATTACATTGTTCCCAGTGAATAGTTCCATTCCTCAAATAAGTGCAGGAGTGGGTCACATTCTTCTGGGTATTTAAAGAAATGTATGTCACGTGCAAACAAACCCACGGTTGATAAATACGGTTCCACAGGAAAGGGTGTTTCTAGGAAAATGTTTTACTCCAATTACTGTCTCTGCCACTGTAAACCTGAATGAGGGAGATAATGCTGATCACGTAGTACAATCTAATCTTTTTAGCAGAGAGGAATGCTACAAAACCAGCATAGCAGTCTACAATCTCCCAGTAAAGCTCTATCACTTGGGTTCTTGCAAAGTTCAATGTATTTCCACAGTTACAGGGAGCTGGATTCTTAAAATTGGGTGCCCTTGTCAGGTGCCTTAAAGCTCAATCAGGTAGGGCTGGAGAGCAGGAAACTGCCAAGTATTGGGTAATTATCAGAGAGAAAATCTTGTGTGTCCTGTTTACGGCGAATAATATTCATAACTGCCTGCACAGAGTTTTGTTAGAGGTTTCCAGCATTCACTTACAACAGTCTTACTCCTCTTTTTAAAAAGCAGACAGCAAAATTCTAGTCTCAGAGCCATCACCCAACACATTTATTAAAATGGCAATTTCAGGAGCTGCTGTCCAAATCACACTTCCTGAAATATGCCAGGATTTTCTGTGCTCTATACTTTGTGTGTCACGGTGGTGCCTTGCAAAAACCCAAGTGTCTCAAGAGCCTCTGACCACTTACCAGCCATTAAAACTTCCACTCCTCTGTGTTTCACCTCTGTTTGCTAAATTTTGGAGTAGAGCAGCAAGAATAGAATATCAATCACATTTAGCTTTGCTTCCCTTCATCAGCTCTGGAAAACCAGGTAATTAAAAGAAGGTCACTCCTACATGGCTTGACTTTGGAAAAACTTCCCCAAGGGCAGTGGCCCCATACTGATGTGAAGTATCTTCAATATTAAGCATCACTCCTGAATAAATACCTGGAAAACTATTCCAGCTCAGGTGATACCATATTCAGCTGAAATTTATTTGGTATTAGCTTCTCAGTTCTTGATGCTGTTAAGCATGCCCATGACAGGAGCTGCTGAGCTAACCCTGCACACAAAATTAACTGATAATTCCAAACACAGTTAGGATAGAGAGCTAATTGGAAAGTCCCCTAGCATTAAATAATTCCCATCTGTCTTCAAAAGCACAGTATCAATCATAGCGATTGCAGCACTGGCCTTACTTTTCTGGCATTCTCCAAAAAGGAAATGGGAAAGGTACAGAACATATAAATCATTTTGATATAAAAAGAAAGTACTTAGGCAGCCATGTAATGAATCCCCAGCACTGTCATCTATGTTAAAGGCCATGAAAAGTTTTGTAAGGTCCTGAGTGTAAACAGCATAGAATAACAGGAAAGTGGTTTACAGCTTCACAGAGCAGTAGGAAACTCTATCTTAAACAAGCACACAAGCTAAAATCTAAATGAACCCATAAACCAAATACCAAAGGAAGGTAAGGACTAAGCTGGGTGTCTTATTCTGAATTTTTGGGTCTTACATTTTAGCAGCAAATATTGGATTGCCACTGAGATTAGCCATTTGTGATTATTTCAATATTTTGAAAAATGCCTGGGTTACATTCAAACAATGCTTCTTGCTTTCCCAGTTATTAAAAAGCAGAAACTCATGCATTCAGTGGGACTCGGAATCTGAAGGTGATGCTATCTCACACAGTACAGGACTGTGGGTTAGCATTAATCATGGAAACCATACAGAACAATTATCAGATAAAGAACAAAATGGCTTGTGCCTGGTTCAGAACAGAAACATGCTCTCCTCTGCTAGTAAAATGAAATGAAATAAAATAAAAACCAGGTAGGGCTGGTTTTAAAAAAGAACAGGTTTTCTCCATCCTACTCAACATATGCCATCCTGGACAACTTCTGTATCATGCTAGCAAATGTTTGCTGTGGACTCTGCAATGCACAGTCTGTGTCTACCATTGCATCCCCATTATTTGTGTGCTGGTGGTTTCTATACTTACATTTTGCTAGAACCAGCACCTCTTAATGAGAACTTAGAGATGACAGACACATTAAAATACGCATACCCATGAAGAAAAAAAAATAAAAAAATAGGTTCTGTCTGAGGCTTTTTTGAAGAATTAATATCAAATGAGATTCTGAAGACAACTGCAGATTTGAGATGGGTCCCACCCTTCCCTCTGCAGCTCCTGTGCTATGCCTGTCCATAGAATTGAAGGAATAGGCATCTTCAACTGCCCAGATGGGTGGTTTACTTCTGTATGCATCAAGATGGATACGTGGAGGCAGGGTGAAACTAGATCCTTAAGGTCCCTTCTACCCAAAACCATTCTGTGATAATGAGATATATTCATGCACTGGCAGCTCTGATGTCCTCAGTATAACGGTTTGAGATTTGCCAGTAAAATTAAAATACAAGTTTGCATATTAGTAATAAAGTAATGTAAAATAATATCTGGATGTTGGCTTGCAGAACCCTTGGAAAATTCCTTGGCCAAAATATGATGCAGAACAATAGACAATTTCAGTAAGCATGAGCATATAAAGAACAACATTTTAAAAGATAAAATAATTTTACTTTACATAAAATTATCATGATACTAAGCACTGATTAGTTTATTAAATTTAATTTAAGGATCCTGATTTCCAATATTCTTTTCATCACACTGATAAATATTCATGTTACTTTAGTGCTGTCACATGGAGACAAGCAAACATGACATACAGCTTACCAAGATGCAAAGTCTGAGCATTAAATGTATGCAACAGAGAAAGGGCATTCAACCATGGCTGAATAACTCTGGGCTCTGTTTAGTGTGGTGTAAGAAGAGACAGGCAAAGAGACAAGGATATTTAATAACAACATTAGCAAAGGCAACAAATTTAATTTCTGTTTTCTGCAACTTAGCAGCCAATTCAATATTTTAGATGTATTAAAGATTCCTCTGTTTAAACTGTGGACATCAGTGAAGTGCTTAAAAATATGCAGACTACTCACATTAGCTTGTAAAACTTACAATTTCATCAGCCCTTCTGAAATTATAGATATTTTTATGTACCTACTATTCTCTCCTGATTCCCCTGTGTAGGATTTTCAGTGACTGACTTTAGCATATTCAAATATATTTTCATAGTGTACAAAGTGGATTTCCCTACATTTTCAGGGATTGCTTTTCTCCTCTGTCAGACAAATGAAAAGAGATTTAAAGCACTTCTGCTACTGACCCAATGTTGGCATTCTTGTGAAACAATCTGATGCAGTTGATACAAACCAAAATAACACCAGTAATGAGGGATTAAAAATTAAACTAAATTTGACCATTAGAATATCCTGAGTTGGAAAGGACCCATAAGGACTGTCAAATCCAACCCTTAGCCCTGCACAGGACCATCCCAAAATCATACCATGTGCCTGAGAGTGTTGTCCAAATGCTTCTTTAACTCTGTCAGGCTTGGTGCTGTGGCCACTTTCCTGGGGAACCTGTTCTAGTGCTCAGCCACCCTCTGAGTGACGAATGTTTTTTCTAATATCCAAAATAAACCTCCCATGACACAATTTCATGTTGTCCCCTGGTGCCCCTGTCACTTGTGACCAGAGGGAAGAGACAGAGCTTCTTCTGTGGAAGCTGTAGACCAAAACAGGCACCCCTGTAACATGGCAGTGAGTTTGGGCAGACAGATCCCAAAGATCTGTGGGATAAACAACACAGGAAGTCCCACTTTTGAATATCCAACATTAAATTATGAAAGTCTCCAAGTCTGTGATCCAAAGACTGACTGAAATAAATGTAATCTACAAAATCTCACTACTCAAAAATTGTTTTGGTAGATTAACTGCGCCATAACCACGTATTAGGAATTATCTGTCTTTTCACCTTCATTCCTAATAACTGAAGCTAACATAATCTCCATATCACATGCTTCAGGCAATTTGATCATGTATCTACACCAGATCAGATAAAATCTGTACTTCTGTTTGATACAGTAATGCACAGATCTAATATTTACAAGCATAAAATTGTGGTCTAAATTTAGTCACAATTGCTATTCGCTGTTTAAGTCTAGTTACAATTGCTATTTACCCAGATAGCAATTTCTCTTGCTTTTCCTTATTTCTTTAAAACCTCATAGGTAATTCCCATCCACATGGCCAGTCTCAGGAAGGTTTAGTGTCAGGCAGTCCTTCAATATGAGCCACCAAGATGCTCAGAGGGCTGGAGCACCCCTCCTATGAAGACAGGCTGAGAGAGCTGAGGATGTACAGCCTGGAGAAGAGAAAGCTCCAGGGAGATCTTATTAACAGCCTTCCAGTACTTAAGGGGCTCATAAAAAAGAGGGAGAGTGACTTTTTTACAGGAGCAGATAGCAATAGGATGAGGGGGAACAGTTTAAACTTAAAAGAGGAGAGATTTAGATTAAATGTTAGCAAAAAATACTTAGTGTGAGGGTGATGAGGCACTGGAACAGTTGCCCAGAGAAGCTGTGGGTGACCCACACACCCTTCTCTGGAAGTGTCCAAGGCCAGGCTGGATGGCCAGCACCCTCATCTAATGGGAGGCAATAGATGCCCATGGCAGGGGGTTATGGTCCCTTCCAATCTAAACCCTTCTATGATCCCATGATTCTGTGACTATGACAGGCCTGAACAGATTTCCTGTTCGAAACACTCAGGCTGAGGGTGACCAAACTAAATGCACAAAAGCACACAGGGGAAATAGGCATTTATGAAAATTCTTAGTCAGGTGACACACGGCACATCTTTCAAAGGCATAGAGTAAAAATATCTCACTTGAGGGAGACTTCCTGAGAGTCAGGAAAAACCTTTGTTATTAAATAAAACTCTATATAGTTTTTTTAATACCTTTCGAAATGTAAATTTTCTGTGAGTGTACTGCATCAGCAGGTATCCATTGTTGTGGTTCCTTTTATTTAGCTGAAAATGGTCCGGGCCCTCTCTGCCAGTATTAAAGGCACCTCAGTAATTGCTGTAGCTATCTAATAAACATATGAATGTCAATTTTCATTGCCTTTTACTCACACTCACTTTCAAATCTGGCTTGTGATCACAGCATCATTAACTACCCTTTCCACTACTGCTGGAATCTTTTACTATGTTTTCTTTTATTTTCATTCTAATTTCCCCTAGGAAATTAAAATTTTGAGACTTATGAGTCTTAAAAATAAGCAGTCCCGATCCTGGAATTGCCAGATTGAGATGAACAGAAGTGTTAATACATTTGCAGTCACATTTCAGTGTGTACATGGCTATGGGCTGTGATGATTTCACTAGCAGGGGCATTTGACTGGTCAGGAAAGAAACACAAACTTTGAACTGCCTCAAGGCAAGTTGTTGTTCTTCCTCTGATATTCAGGATCCCAGAAAGAGGAGGTCTTGTCTCCTCTCCCAGGTGAGAGGAGACAAGCAGAAGAGTTTTTATCTTGCCTGGATATTAGCTGAGCAATCATCAGTCTTTGCTTGCTTTTGACAAAGTGAGAGAAAATTGGAGATGGGAACTGGCTGGCTGTAGCTGTAGGACACATGAGCATATCTGTCTTGCCCCAAAGCAAGGAAGGTATCTCACATTCTTTTTACAACAAAGACAACAGACACCACACAGGGGGAGCAAGCTTCATGTGCACTCACAGCTCAGCAGGAAAGGGGAAGAGGGCTCAGGGCAGACAGACAGCCAGGAGTCAAATGTCAGAGTGAAAGAGAGCAGTAGTAGCTGTCTAACTTTCATTTAGAGACCTACCAGAGAACTTAGTTCTCCTTTGTTCTGGAGTACATAGTAAACCCTTCCCAGCCCTGCAGTGCAGAAAGCTTGTGCCAAGTTATGGACATGTAATATAAAATCAAGCTTGACATTTAATCCCGTATGAGAGACTTGTATAAACCTCCACCAGAGCACCCGAACCAATGGTCTCATAACAGCTGGCTGCAGTCTGGCTTATGTTATCCCAATCCACAGAAACAAGAGCAAAGCTCATTTCATTTGTGTGCTGGGGTCACTGGTGCTTGGCAGATGTTAGACTAAGCATTTTATTGATCAAACACAAAGAAAGTGGGAGAACACAAGGACGATGAAACGCTTTTTGGCAATTTGAGAAATTCTTTGAGTTGGGTTGTTCATCCATACATGATATCTACATACCCCAATACCTGAAGACAGGATGACAATGTAAGGAATAATACCAAAATTTTTGCCTGATCTTTTCTTAACAAAAACCATATCAAACATACTAGAGAGCCTGCACTAGAAGTCTACAAACTCCTACCACAGAGAGAATTTTACACCATTTCTCATCTTTCACCCATTATTTAGCTTATTTAAAACCCATATTTAAAACACTCTGAAAGAGGCAATCAGCATTTCAGTTGTACAACTGAATGTGTTGCTACTTGAAGAATGTTCGCCTACTTATATTGTTCATATTTATACCAGCTGTGAGAAACAACTAGCATTGACAGCTTATTTTATGATTTAGATGTTTGGTGTTAAATACTGCTGGGTTAAAAAAGAAAGAAAATTATGGAAGAGGTTTAGAAAATATGTGTTAGCAATTATTAGACAAACAATTTCTGTTTACTGTAGTACCTCTGGTAATAATCAGGAATAGGGAAAAACCTCCTGGAACCATGAAGTCGTGAAATTGTCATTGTGCCATAAATCCCCACTCTTGTTTTTCAATTGCCAGCTTTGCTAAGTGGAAGATACAATATTTTTTCCCTCAGCATGATTAGAGAACAATATGAAACTATTTATTATTTGTGGGTTTCTTATCCATATTCTTTTACTGTACCTTAAAACATCAGCTTATACCAAGTGGCTTTTGCTTAAAACTAAATTACTGTGCGTCACAACAATTTCAGGTTTCTTGCTGCAGGCTGGAAAGTCAGAGTCTGTTTCTATAAACCTACCGATGTACTGAAAATATTTAGGTAAATCAGAATCATTAAAACTAAGGTTTGAAAAAACAAGGGACCTTCACCACTTCATGAATCTTCATTGGTTTGGGATCTCCAAGGGAAGAATGACCTAAGATTCATTTAGTATGTGTAATGCTTTGAAGACTGATGGAATTTACTCCAGTCTGAGAACTTCATGTACTCCAAGGCACTGCTCAGTGCTTATGTAGTCATGAAATCTGAACTATCTTACATTTGCACAAATGGTCAGAGAGATTTTTAAGTTTTGTCATGTATCTCCATTGAACAAGACTGGTAGCTTCATAGAAGCTGTTATTGCAAAGAACATGATTACAGGGATATTTTTAACTGAAAATTTCACTACCATGCCAGAAGTTCTCACAGCACTACACTGGCTCTGTGATCCTTAAGACATGCACATATTTCTATACCACTGCTGCCCAAGTGTAGCTTTAAGTCACTTTATCTCCTGTGGAGTTACAGTCATTGCAGGTGACTTCATGAAACCCTGGTAGGTACAGCAAGGCTTCAGCACCTGAGGGTCAGCCTGCCCCTCTGTTCCCCTTGGTACTCAGATATTTTGGTCATAAATGAAATCCTCTGACCTTCAGTGAGGTCTAAGCATGGTCCATGCACTGATTCCCAGGCTGGGAGCAGTAGACAGTGCTCCTGAGCCATCAATAGCAGAGAGATAATGAGTGCTGCCACCAGCAGCAAGGCAATCACAGAATGATAAAGGTAGGAAAAGACATCTAAGCTCATTGGCTCCAAACATCAAGAAACAGCTGAAGGGACACAACTATTTCAGTAAACCTGACTGGAAAAGAGTGGGAAGGTTTCCTTCCCTGCTTCATTGAGAGCAAGTTGCACTGTTGTTCCTCCACTTGACTGTTGACGTGACAAAGTGTTATGAGAGGAACAGCACATGCAAAGTGCTTCCTATCAATAAAGGAGAAGCAGCAGACACCTGCTGAAAAAAAATGCTTTTCTTCTCAGCAATGAAAATGATGACAGAACTAGCACAGCTTAGCTTGGCAGTTTCTCTAGAGTAGCTTCAGGAGTCCTGCTGCTACAGAAATCAGGGCACAAATTAAACTTGTGAAGGATGGGACAAAAGTCCTATCAGGAGATGTATTTAACAAGAGCTGTAAGTATTAGAGATGCTCTTTCTAACACAGTGAAGATTAAAACAAGCCTATATTACAAATTTGCCTGAAGAGACCCAACTGGGAGAACTGGGTGGTGTTGTCTCAATGCATGAGATGATGATGATAACATGCAGAGTCAGCCTGGACAACCGTATCTTAAAATAAAAGGCCAATTTATTTCCCTTATTAAATGGATAGGGAGATAAGGAACACCAGGCTAATCCCACAGGGAACTCAAGCTCCTCTGTGATGCCCATGTACCTTTTCCTAGAAGAGAGACTGGTGGGACCACGTGCCCTGACACTGGAACACAGGACACTTCAGTGCAGCTCCCATATCCCTCCTTGAGCTTATGGAGGCAGCTAAACTGTCACAGAAGCAGCAGGATGAAAAGAACAAGTTTTGCCCTTTCCTTACCCAATTTTTTTAACTTTCTTAAGAATGGAGACTTCCAGGACAGAGTTTGTGCTATCAAGGGTGTCTATGCAGCCACTGATGGTTCTGGTACTACTGAAAACTAAGTAATTAGAAACTTCATATACGTGCCCTTTGAAATCCCATAGCCTGGCTTGTTGATTTGGCCTTGAGGATCCAAATCCATTATAAAACTTCCTCTTCTTTTGCCTTCCAATAACCCATTTAATATTAGTCACAATCTATCTTTTACTGTAAAAGAAAAAAAAACAGAAAAAATGTGTCATGGATTCAACTGAAAACCACATTTTAATATGAATCATAAATTTTCTAATCCCTCTCTCCCCCCCACCATTAAATTATTCTCCGGATAATGAATCAGATATCCTTTTATTAGCATATTTCATTTCTCAGCCTTTCAATACATAGAAATAATATTTTCTAGCAAAAGACAGCTCTTAGACAATGAAAAGACATTAAATTGTAGATTTAAAAATTCCCTTTCTACTGAAAGTCCATATATATATTGAGAGGCTAACAGAACAATTGTGCTGCCTCAAGATTCATTAACTGCTGATCTCACGCACAGACAGGCAAGAGAGAAAACAAGGAAGGAAACCTTTTGAATATTGCATTAACTCTGATATTCAATTATTATAACAATGCCACTCAGGAGGGCTTGCACTGAATTTTGTTAGAGATGGGGATTTTAAGAAAATGATAACTGACCAATTTGAAGACTCACAAAATTGTTCTTTGGTTTCAATAATAGCATGTATTACTCATTCTCCCTTCAGAAACAGGAAAAAACTGTTTATATTGCATTAAAATTCTTAGAATTTGAAGCCAGGTCACTTAAAAACAAAACCTGAATCATCCCCTATTTTTTGCATTAAAAATGATGAATAAATATATGTGATTTCTATAATTTTCCATAATGGAACACATACCCTAAAGGACTAATTTATTTTTCTTTCTTTAACCTCACCAGAGCCAACTGAGAGTGGCTTTGTTCAAATTGTTCGTATTTTTCACATTATTATATCTCTTCTCAAAATTTTTGAAATTCTCAACTACTATCTTCTAGATTTTGGTAGCTTGCAGCAGAACTTTTCCTTTTAATTATTAATAGGCACATTTTTATTTTTCATTAACTAGATGCCTACAATATAAACAGGTCCTATGCCATGTCATTAAAAACCCTTGGCAGAAGTAATTTTTAAATGGCTCTTTTGTCAAGTGGTGTTTCCCCCACTTTACTTCTCACCCTCTTAAGATATCTAGAACTTTAAAGGAAAAAATGGTAGGGCTTCATGCCTTACCATCAAGGTAATTAGGAGAAGAGCTACTAATGAGTGTAAATTAGTAATAATAGCTACAACATACACCCAAGGAAAGAAATCCCGTATCTCAGCTGATAGAAAATCTCTTATCAGTCAGAGGCACGGCAACTATTGGAAGAAAACTTAAACTTTTAATTTCTCAAGTATGTAATTTAACACAAATAAGTACTCAATGGACTCCTGTTTGGCACAGGACTTTGAGCAATCTGGTCTGGTAAAAGCTGTCCCTGCCTGTGGCACAGGTGCTGGAATGAGATGATCTTTAAGGTCCCTCTCAACCCACAGCACTCTGTGTTTCTATGAAAACTCTATAGCTTGTTGCATTTACATTTCCACAATCATGCTCACAGTTCAATATGCATATGAGGAAAGACAGGAGGTTGCTGTTGTTCATATCAATCCTTACTTTTCAAACACTAATTATTTAGCAGTCTCATCTTTAACAAATAGATCAGATGTCACAGCCACAAGTGCTGGTTATCCAAATACAGACAAAGCACATCTCTATTTTGAAAAGCAGTCAAGGCACACATTTCACTTGCTAAAAGCCAATTTCCCTCAATCTCAGTGACTTCAGAAATAGTGGCTGAGCAAAACTGTCCCTAAACCACAAGCAGACAAAACCAGCCCAAGACAAACCTTTTATCTGCAGATTTATGTTAGCTAACATTCTCTGTTAATATTTACTGATGCCCTCTGAAACAAAATTCACCCAAATCCCACGTTGGAGCTCAGGTATGACATGATTATGTTCAGCAGAAGTGAGCCCACGTATGGAAAATGTGGGCACTTAGCCCTAACTTCAGCCTGAGCTGATGCAGTGTTGCCACACACAGCCACTTGTGAAATAACTGCTATTGCTTAAAAGGTCTTACAACAAACTTTATTCCAAAATTCAGGAATTCTGATAATACTTTTGAAGTCTGTCCAAAAAAAAACCACCCCAAACAACAAAACCAACCTGTGTGAGTTCAGATGTTCAGAAAGCTTTAACCAAAGCCTTAAGTTCTCCATCTGTAAAAGTAAGATCAGACAACCCATGGTACCTACCAGGGCTGTCAGAATTTCCTTGGCTGATAGTTCTGAAGAGCCAATTGCCAAAGTTGCCCTTTGGTGCTGATTTTGTCAAAATTCTTACTATCCGAACCTACAGTCCAAAAAGGCTTGAAAACAAACTGCTCTCTACCAAATAGGAAATAATATGATAGACTGCACTTGAAAAATAGATGTTTCTTTAAAGATACATTTGTGTTTGCAGGTAATGAGACCTCTCTATATAGAATGACTGTGCTTATTCCTGTCAAATATAATTGACACAATGGAACTAAACAAATACATATAAATTCATCTGTTTGATTCACAGGAAAGGATTTTGTTCACATAACACTGAGAAAGTCTGTTTTATTATTCTTGTTTTCGTCAACATGGTTATTGGAAAAGATATTTAGTGGAAAAACTAGATATGCATCCAAATTTTTTCCCTTAATAGATGAAACTGACACAAACCTATAAATTCCCTTTACTTTATTTTCAATATAACCATCTGACTTCAGCTAAAAACATGTTTATTAAGGGTTCAGTGATTGAAGATAAACCAATTGTTAACTACTGTTGACAAATGATTGCTTGGGGACCCCTGCTCCTCTAATAAAGTGAATCTGCTCTCCTCACATTTCTCCTTGCCATCACACCATAAACTAGTTTTATAGCAACTTCTATGCAGTGCATCACCAGGCACTTTACATTATAAAACATAATCAGCAGATAAAACACCACTGGATCTTACAACACTGACATAAAATTCAATATCTAGTAAAGCTTAAATCAAAAAGGCAAATTTTCTGCATCAATTTGCAAAATAAGAGAAACATGCACTGCTTGTACTTGAGGATGGAAGAGAAGTCCAGTGATATGGAGCAGGACAATTCAAAGCTTAGATTTGATACAGCTTGCACACAAGCCTTAGAAGTTACTTTGAGACATTTCAAAGAGCCCAGCTCACACAGAATGAAAACCTCAGATGCCAAGCCCATGTAATGTACATTCAGTTTTCTGTAAACACAGGTTTTAATGTGCACTAGTACCTTGGCCAAAAGTAATTACAGTTCTTTCAAAACTGATGATTGCTTGCATTATCTCTATTTTGGAGTGTAATAAGCAGCTGTTTATCTCACAGCAGAAGTGGTAAAGTTGTTCTACTGAACCACTGAGAAGGTAGAGAGGTAAAAATGGTTTGGAAAGTAAATTTAACTCAGGTAAAACCTGATGAGAAATAAAATTACCCAACACTTAAGATATCTTGAAAATAACCATCTAATCAAATGGTTTATTTCAGAAATTTTATCAGGTATTCCCACCAACAATATTCCTACTGTCACTTACCAGGATTTCTCTATGATTACACAAAGTCAAACCAATCAAATATATCAGTGAAGTATAGAGAAAAAAATTACCTGTGTACATTTACAGTAGAAAGAGACGTCAATACTTAGTGTTAATAAAAATCCTCATCTATAGGAATTCACTTGTGCAGTAGTGATTATCAACCAGGCTATATGTGCAGAATTCAAAACTCATATAAATCAATCTCCAGGGTATTTCAGGGAAGAAGGATCTTTAAAAGCTCCTCAACACTGAAATAAAAGTCAGGACTTGTTGAACTCCATGATGTAAAACCACACTATTCCATAGATGGAGAAAATAAGGGACTCTAAGCTATAATATCTTCAAAATATTTTAAAATAAATAGTACAAAAGACATGCTTCATGTTGAAAAACAATAGTGTAGCAAGTTCTGCAGTGTGGGATGAGGATACAGCACAGGCATCGTGACAGGACTTGATTTAGTGCAAACACCACTAGGTGGGCTGTATATTAACAAAACCAGCCTGGAGAGTTTCCATACAAATTATCACATGGAAGTATTTTTAACTTGCAAAATCCAACTCGAAGACCTCCGTTAGCAGAACAAGTAATAGAGGATCAGAGAGGGAAAAGGGGTTTGAGACAGCCTCACCAAAGGATGGCCACACTAATACAAATTATAGAGCCTTTAATAATAAAACAAGAACTTCTGAGGTCTGCATTCCAGTCTAATTTGTTGAACCAATGAGAAGGCAGAGAGCTAAAAAGAGTTTTCAAAGTAAATTAAATTAGCCAAAATCTGACAAGAAATGTAATTATTCAATAAACATTTTTATTTTTATAATAAATACTGAATTTTTTGATAACCCTGTATTTATTATTAAATAAAGTTTATTATTAAAGTATTATAACTGAATTTACAACTCAACAGTCAAAATATAACACTGCAGAATTATAATTTTATACTATGCATTTAATTCTTCATGTTTTTATAATTATAATTTTATTCTTCTAAACCCAACTAACAGCTCAGGAGGTATCAGATAGTCCAGGTGCAATAAGGTTTAATATTGCTGCAGACACTTTAGTGCTTGGCTTTTAACAAAAGCCCAGGTTATACACCCTCCTAGTCGTGAAACAAACCTGAAATGTATCAGCCTATCTGCTGTAGATCACTTGGAGTGAAAAAGCAGAAATTTCTGCTCTCATAAGGTGGAGTTAACACTCTCCCACCTGGGATTTGCAGCAACAGGACAGTGCTGCACTAGTGGCTGCAGCAAGGCCAGGTATTGCAGCTGTGCATCAACACAAGCAGGTATAGACAACAATCTGCCTTGACTGTGCTTCCCATTCCTCTGGTGGAAAGAGACCATACAATGACAGACAAATGTCTGCAAGGAGCAAGGGAGGATGACAACCAGCATCAGTGTTTGAGCACTTGACTGGAAGAAGGAGACTCTCACCCTATCCTTGGCAGCTGCTCCATAGGTACTCTTTGAAATGGGAAACAAGAAGGTACTAAAAAGCCCCCAAGTTATACCTTGATATACCTTAAATCACGTATTTGCAAAATAATCGCCAATCCTGTTTTATTCCTAGATTTAATCCATCTTCAATCACGAAGACAACATCAAGGGAGTAACCTTGGATGTGGCCAAATGATCTTGCAAAGGTACAGCTACCATATCCACACTACTGCTTATTACCTGGAAAGGCTGAAAACAAGTGAAGCAAAATAAAATGCTTCAGGGTGCTTGTATGGCTCTGCACTGATCTTAAACCACGGAGACAAAGCCTGCAGCATCATCTGCGACAGATGCGGTGTGCCGGATGCTGGGACAAGTTTCCTCATAAAGAGCCAAAATAGGGCTGTGAATAATTATACAGGAAGAGTCACTAATAGAGGGAGTACAGCCTGGAAGTTGAACACAAGCAACAAAGAGCTAGATTGCGAGGCTTTGTGCTGAAGAGTGACTGAAAACCCCTGCTCGCTCGGTGGAACATGGTTTGAAAAGCTCTGCCTGAATTGGCCAGAAATTTGCATGATGATCAAAGGTAAAATAACTTGAGCTGAAGAATAGCAGAGACCTGCTTTCTTTTTTTTTTTTTTTAGGCAGGATGGGAAACGGAGGCACGCCGCAGGAAAAATGATGGAAAGCAGCCTGGTTGCTGCAAATTGAGGTTGAGTGAGACTTTTGTCATTAGATCAAAATTCAGCTGCCCTTCAGTTTTTTACTGGTAAGCAGCTGTTCAGTCACTGTCACATGAAGGCTTAGGATGTCATTCATTGCACCCACAATGTCTGACAGGACAGGATTGTGATCATGATCCTTGTTTACAGAGGATACAGGGTGCACAGGCAGCAGAAGCAATGAACTGGGGACCCTGCTTAGAGAACTGGGTCCTGAATGTACCTCTGCTCCATAACTTTCTGTATTATTGCCACGAAATTCAACTTAACTGATGCCTAAACATCACAAGTACAGATAGCTGTACATGCACATACACAAGAGTGTGAAGTTTGACACAGCTGCTTCAACACCAGCCACTCCTGCCCCATTCCACTCACCTTGCTGGGTCAGTAGGACATTTCTATTAACAGGCAGAGATGACAGATTCCAGAATCCACCACGCCTTTTGTCAAAAAATAAACAGGAATTTTAAAACCTCAGGGACACCCTCAACCTTTAAATACCTCTTTGGTAACAACAAATGAAAATAAGAATCTATTGCTGCCACAGACCTGGTTGTCTTCTACATATTGCAGATCCTTTATTCACTAATTAACTAAACACTGTGATTTCATTACTGCTGCTGTTCAGTTGTGCTATATTAACTAGAAAGAGGCTGTCACCTAGTTCAGTCCTGCTCAATTAACTGAGTATCAGCAGAATGCAGGACAGATATATGCAATCATCTTGCACATATTGCAAGTGAGAATAAACTGGAAGGCATTAATGACACTATCAGAGCCATGGAGGATGCCAAAAGATTAACAGGTAGTCCTAAACTTGGTGTCCTTGAAAAGCTTTCCATTAGAAGACCTTAAAATAGTTTACAAGTGCAAATAGTAAATCATTACATATCTAAACATACTTGCTTCCTGGCTTAATTATGATCTAGTCAGAGAAGTACATTTTTGTGTATCAAAAAAAGTCTATAATCAGGAGAATCATTATATGGAAGTACACTGGGAAATGGGAGATGGCAGCCAATAGCTCCATGCATAATTCAAATTGTGACTCGGGATTACTCACTGGTTCACATCCTCCTGGGATCAAAACATTAGCTCCCACAGTTATCAAAATGGCAATGCAACAATACAAGTTGATGAACTCACAAAGGAAAATCATCTCACAACTGTGAATAGCCATTTACTAATAATAAAACATAAAGAAATGTAAACTCAGGACAGTCTTAACGCTGAAATTTCTAGGGAATATAGATTTGGGAGATGAAGCATCTCCAACAATTCTATTTCTCACTGAAGAAAAGTTTTCTGACAGAGGTTGTTTCTAATTTCAGCTGCAACCTTGTTCCCAGTATTTGGCACACTCTGAGCAGAATTGAGGAGCAGACACTCAGCCCTAGGTCAGTGTTGAAGAATTCAACACTTACAAAGGACCCACATTATCTGCAGAACAGTTATTCCTGCCTGCAAACCTGCAATATTTTTGACTGAGTGAAAAATGATTTTCTAATATAGACAGATGAGCTCTGACCTATGACTATCAAACATAACTTTACTATGACAGACACCAGAGAGGAAAAATGTGAAATTAGATTCTGACTTCAGTCACAGGAATAAAATCAGAACAAACACACTAAGGTACACTCCTTACAGATATTGTTTGGTCCTTTAAACTCAGAAGTGAAACCTGACAACAGAGCAGCATCTTTCTGAAAATCTCAGTCTTAATCTTTTAAAATGAGCCAATGCTGACTGAAGCCAAAGAGGACCACGAGTGTTTTGGCAGTGGTTACATCAGATTTTCTGGTGGAATCTGATGGAAACGTTAAGCACCTAATGGGAAGTCCTCTATTTTGTCATGCAGGAAGCAACATGATGCTCTCTGTTAATGTTTCTGTTACTGTTCTTATTCAGTTAATGACTTTATGTTGACAAAGAGCAGGTTTAGATCAGACACTACAAAAAATATAAATAAAAATCCTTTCCACAGAGAGTGCTGGGGCACTGGAACAAGCTGCTCAGAGAAGCTGTGGATGCTCCATCCTTGGAAGTGTTCAAGGCCAGGCTGGAGAGGGCTCTGAGCAACCTGGTCTGGTGGAAGGTGTCCCTGCCCATGGCTGAGGTTTAAAATGAGATATTTAATGCCTCTTCCAACTGAAGCAATTCTATGATTCTATACTTAGGGAGGCCTTTGGGTTCTCAAAATTACTCAGGAAAATGAGAAAGAATGTTAGAAAGCTGTAAAAAAACCAAGTGTACTCCTAGTGAAAGAACAGAGGTAATCTTAAAGCAATCAACAGTGAGCAGTTTGGAAAAAAAAGATTTCTGGAGAGAAATACAAACTTAAGCCTTCAGTGCAACATGAGCTGCCTCTCAGCTGGATTGGCAGACTATATAAAGGAGAATCATCAACTTCCAAAGTGCAATGCAAATATTTTACCAGGTTCTTTCTCTCAGAAAAGATAATTATCCTCATGCAAATAGTGAAGGAATGTAACATAAAAAAAAAAATTGAACAGTGATGTTTCAAGAAACATTCCATAGTCTGAAAAAAATCAGGCAAGGTCACCTTCATTTGAGATCAGAGAAATGTCCACAGGCAAGGAAATTAGAGTTAAAAAAGAAAAGGCGTCTCATATTATCATATATCACAATCCTAATTCAACTAGTATTTCATTTTTTGAGCATGGCTGAAGAAAGTTTAAACTGAGTTACTATATGAACTTAATGAAGAAAACTATCCTGGTTCAGTGATGAGATGGAAATCTGAAAGATTAGCTAACTGTTGCATCATGAACAACTACATTCTTCCACTTCCTTTAGCTGCCTTTGCCAGCAATAAAAATAATCTTGTTCCAGATTTTAAGCATGACATCCTGGAGAACTTGATCTGTCCCTCACAAGATGTTAGATTCTACTAACTGCATCATTTATGCAACATTAGGCAAAACACAGAAGGAAAAAAACGGAGAATTAGGGTAGCTCAGAACTCCTTTTGTTTCAGATGCTTCCAAGCAGAAATGATGCAAATAATTTATTTTTTTTTTAAATCTGCTGTTGATTTAGAGGTTCATGGTTTTAAAGTCATACCTTTCACTCCTTCCATGAGGCATATGTTGACACATGTTCCTGTAAAATCCACTTAAAAATACATGCTCTGCACCCAAAAACCTGCCAGAGGTTAGGGAACATAATCTTCACAAAATGGGTAATAATTTAAAAAGCAGGCTTCATCTGTAGAACTCTTTATAAATGAAAACAGACTGAAAAATGAATTCCTGAGATCTCCTTTAAAAAGTAGGAAAATTAGACTCTTTCATTACTTCGGGCTTTGCTACTTCACAGGCTTTCCACACTGTTAGTCTTTGCTGCCTTGGGGAACAGAAACCGTGATTATACAGTGCAAAATAAGTAGCATGAGCCCTAAGGCTGGATGGAACACCTAAAAATTTCTGACTCCTTCCAGAGTTATGAAAATGTACACTGACACTCCCACTCCACCCTTAATAAAATGAGCAAGCTGTGCTTGAGGCCAATCAAGTTACAAAGAGCTCAACTACCGAGCCTCAGTACGAGTGTGATTATCTGGCTTCTCCTGGATGACCAACTTGGAGTTCCTCTCTACCTCTTGAATATGCCCTAAAAACGTACAATGTGCTGTTTTTTCTTTCAATAAACCTGCCTTTAAGGTTACAATGAGACACTTCAGGTGTTAGTTTGTCAGCCCACATCACATTCTTCTGAAAAAAAAAATGATCATTTAATCTCTCTAAATTGGGGGGAAAAAAAAATAAATTAAAAAAAATAAAAAACACCAGACAAGAAAAAAAACAAAAAACCAGAACAACCCCCCACAAGAAATAAACACAACCCCACTGAACCCCCAACCAACCCCCCCATCTTTCCTTCCCCAGCATATGGACTTCCCCAGATCTATGGACTAATGAATATTGACCACCCTTTTTGAAAATGAAACATGGAAAAGCAGAAAGTCTCAATTAAGTGTTTGACTGCAGAGGTTGATAAAAGATTAATATTATAAAGAAACAATACTACTAATTTGGTCTAAATGCTTAGGATTTATAGCTGTGTGTGTATTGATCTATGGAAGTGGTTTTGGCAAGCACTCATACTGCTGTAACAAAAAAGAAAAGAGGGTTACTGTCTCTCCCCACAATTTAATATCACACTGCAAGGAGCATTTCCATGGTGGAAGCCCACATCCCAATCTGTTTTACTGCCAGAAAAGATAGTTTTAGCCAAAGAGTTGTTTAGGATGTTACCACATCCACCCTTGCTCTAAACCTAGGAAAACAGATATTTGCAAGTCCCATCATAGATTTGTCTTATCCATGGGCACTTAATACCATTGCTCAGCTTCTCTGGATATTGTACACAATCATCCTATGCACCAAAATAAATACATGAAAACAACCTACAGCATTCACTCAACACCACATATAAGGCACAATTAATTTTACAGATCTGCTACTTCTGCTTTAAATTAAGCGTCAGTTTCCATTACACTTCTGTCTCCCCTAGGGAGGAAACTAGCAACATTTTAGGAATTTATCAGAATAAGTAAAAATTAAGTATTTGACAGACAATTAGTACAAACTCCTTTTTCAATAGAACTAAAAATGCCTCTTAAGTAAAGAAGAAAACATAATTAATTATATTCATTCTTACAGCTTCACAAGATAATGATGAAATCGATGCAGCAAAAGTGTAAATTTTGCCTAATACTGATAAAGCAAGGAAGGGACAGCTGGTTTTGGCAAACCTGAGAAGGTAGGCAAGGCTTGCAGATCCTAAAAGCTTTGAACTGAATGCATCAGGCACACACAAAGTGAGGTTTGACAAGGCAACACTGGGAAACAATCAGCAGCTTGTCTCAGCTGCTCTAGGCTGGATGAATTCAAACAGAAAACAGCACAATAAGATTCTATCTGGGTACATATTTTTCACTTCAAGGCCCTAGCAAACCCTCTCTAACAAACTGTGAATTGTAGGTTATGGCTCTCTTTGTGGAACAAGGCTCCTAGGAAAAAGCCAAGCTTGCCTTTTACTACATTCAATTCAAAGTTCTGTAATGAAACGATAATAGAACCAGGCCAAAAGCTCAGTCCATTAAATCATCTTTAAGTCACCCTTGCTGGAACCAAATCCAGATAAATCACAGACTATCCCCCAGCTCAGTGGCTTGGCCACACTGTGCTCCTAAAATACAAGACAAAGATGAGTAAAATAACATTTAGACTAGCAGCATGCTCCCTTAAAGGTTTTGGATTTGTGCAGACACCCTGATATTTTACCAACACGTGCCAGGCTCATCCCTTGACACTCTTTCCTCTCCTGATCCCTGTTGTGCCAAGCTTTCCCACCTGGAAAATAGTAGTTAAAATGGTGCTACAGTTTGAGGACAACTTAATATTAACTAAAATAAATTTTATTTAGACTATCCAAAATAAGCAGCACAACTTTATAAAAGACATAGGTGAAAAAATGAAAGTAAAGTACTTTTTCCTTTATACATCTCTCTGCCCACTGCACAGTTCCACTCTCTGTGCAGAGTTTATATCTGAGGGTATATGTGCTAGACAGTGCCTACACCTGAGTTTTATCATAAAACTTCCTTGTAAGGGAGAGGTTCCCCATGGACAACTTCCAATAAATGAAAGCCCTTGGAAATACTTATCAGAGCTCACCCTCAGTGTCTCCCTCTTCCCTTCAAATTTTTATAGCAAATCTCTCAGTCGAAGTTTCCCAGGTGTCCAGACAGACTTGATCTTTCATACCAAAATGCACTCTAATTTCATTTTAACCAGAGGGTGGTTTTACTATTTTTTCTAATAAAGTAATCACTGCTTTCCTCCCTTAGAGATGGAAATGTCTCTGTAAGACACAATCCCAGCACTGAGAAGTTACTGAGCAGCTCTGTCTGCTTTCACAAAAGAGGGAAACCTCTCCCTGCTCTCCTGACTTACTGCAGAGCTCCTGTATTGGCCACTACAACTACATCAGATATCAACACCTAACAGGTACATAAGAACATAAACTCCTGGTTTGGCTCTGGACAAAGACAATGTTAATAAATCTTTTCTGGATTTATACAGGGGAGTTAGGTGACTTTTTATTTATTCTTTTTTTTTTTAATACTACCTTATATCTTTGTTTTCATATTTAGATTCATGCTGGTGTAATGCCCACATGGTCAGAAACATATCCTCCTACATCCTGTCTTGTATCCCCAGTCACCTTTCTCAGATTTTGGGAACAGTAGTAAAATATATCCAACCTCTCTCAGGAGTTATCCCCTTGATCCTTCTGAATAAAACACACTTCTGAAAGAAACACTCAAGAAATTAATCACATTTTACAGACACTTCTCTGAGTGTTTCCAGGGACTAAAAGAAGTTTCAGCATAGATACCTGGTGGGTGC
This sequence comes from Parus major, assembly GCF_001522545.3. NCBI lineage: Eukaryota > Metazoa > Chordata > Aves > Passeriformes > Paridae > Parus > Parus major. Next base: position 7,061,945 of record NC_031770.1, on the reverse strand, counting down.
AGATGTTTAACTACCTGTAAGGACAATGATCTTCTGGGCAGTAAGGTGCATACAAGATGATACTTGCTCTGTTCTACTTCCTTTTGATCAGATCAGTCTTTTCCCTGTAGCTTGGGAAACAGGACTTACTGCCCATTCAGTATCCATGAAAACATTTCTGCAGTTGAAGGTAATGAAACCATTCCAAACTCTGATCAGGAAAACTGACAGGAGGTGCTAAATTCATAACCCCCTTTCTATTGTCCTTGAGTGTAATCACAAACTTTGCCATGCTGTTAATGAACTCCTGCATGTCATATGCACTCTCCCCAAGGTAAATGAGTGAATGACTCATTCCTGCAGCACATCAATTAGATAGCCTGGAAGTTTTAATGCAGTCACACCGTTCTTGTGTTGTCCTGTCCTTTGGTAAGACCATCCTACTTCACAGTAGCCCACACTACACAGAAAAGGAGGATGACCAGCCTCCTATCTGCAAGAACCTATACAAACTTCTGTTAACTTGTGCTTGACATTGCCCTCCCTACGCTATGGAGAGTTTCCTGTTTGCTTTGTTTACTGCCTAAAACACACACAAAACATGCTGAAGCAAGATGGAAAGAGAGAAGTTGAATTATACAAGTATATGATCATATATTCTTGCACATTCTTTATCCTTCAACTCATACATGCAATACTGATGTCCACAAAACAAGCATGGGTTTAACACTCTGTACCTCTGAACAAGGTGAAGAGCTAAAGAGGTAAAATACACTTTCTTCTCATCCCCATTTTGTTATACTCAGATGCTACTGAAAGCATTCTTGAAAAATGCTAGCTTTTTCCTAGCATCCAAGTATAATGTGTCTCCAAAGTTTAGAGATATTGGTGAATTTATGGCAGCAGGGTGAACAAGCACTACTGCAATACAACATACAGGCTGGGGACAGCAAGGAGCAGGAGCTAAAGAAATGTCCCCTATTTTTAAACATCCTATTTGAGGAACCTACATTCTCACTAGTGCTGAATCTAGTCATTTAAACCATCAGAAGCCAGACCTTAATACTTCTCCTTGGACACTTCAAGAAGTTCTATTAAAGTCATGCAGGGTGACTCATTCACAGGCTCAGACAGGCACTAGTTCTCAAGGCAGCTTTCTTGGCCACCATTCCACCCCTTCCCTCTTTACAAGAACCCATAATTTTTTTCCATCTTCTTGATTCTGCCACATATGGTGTGACACAACATCCTTATGAAGCTCCTTGAAACAACAGCATCTTTTTCTTAGCTGTGATTTGTCCAAAGCACATGCCATCTGTGCATCCTGGAGAGGAAAAAAAATCCCTGCAGCTAGTGAATGTATGGCACACTCTTAAGTGATGGAAAGCAGGTCATAAAATGGGACATAATGGGCTGGAGATCTTGAAATCACACCTCCCTAAATTATCCATCTCGGGCATTTTATGTTAATTTTGCTGTTGCATATTGATGCAACACGCAAATCTAAACCACAGATCTTCATGACAAGCCATGACAATCACTACTGGGTTTTGCTCTGTTGGAAATTTGGGGAGACAGAAGAACAAAGTCCAACCCATTTCACAACACTCAAAACAACCCCCACAGATCTTGATCTGGCCCTTCTTCCTCAATGGCTACAGAGGGACTTCCATGTAAAAGCTTAAGTAATTCCACTCCCTGAGATCAGAGAAGGGAGAAAAAAAGAGTCCCCCAGCATCAAAAGTTAGACTATTTCAGGATGCAAATGTACCCCAGCTAACATTAATGCTTCCTCAAGGTTTTTATTTGCTTTGCCTTTTAAAAAATTAAAATAGCTAAAAATAAATGACAAAAGCCTGGTAAAGAAACACAATTCATCGACTTTCACGACATAGAGCTTAATCCTCTGCCAAGATGTCTCTCCACAGAGACCTCAGAGGGTGACCATTACCCTCCTGACCACTCAATCCTTCACATCCCCTGCGAGGCTGCCAACACACACGCTAACCGCTGCCAGCGGCGATAATGCTTTCTGTGTTGTGAAATGGACACCTGGCATGGGACTATTCAGCTCATTTCGCAGAGGCCAGCAGTTGTCAAATGATTGTGATTCCTGGCCAGAAAAAAAAATGTGATTTCTGGACAGCAAAAGCGTCTATGGAAAACTCTCGGGGAGGGAAAAAAAAAGCGTATGACAGCAACAGAGAGGGAAAGTGAATAAAAGAAGTGACATCTTCTTGTCACAATGTTCTGCCTCTTTTCTCCTTTCCTGTTAAATATGTAGCATCACCAAAAAACCAATCACTCTAAAGACTTTGCTGCTGCCTGGGGCTCAAGAGCAGGCGGCTGGTTGTGCTGCTACCTCTGCTGAAAGCACAGGTCTTGGAAGGACCAGCCTTGAGACCCTCCCAGCCTCCACCTGTTTTCCTGATGCCGGGTCTGAAAGTGAAACTGGAAGGGATGGGAGAACACAGAAAATGAAATATAAGACTTCTGAGGATTTTAGAAATGACTGTGATTCACTCTGTGGGTTTTGGGTTTTTTTTAATATGAAAGTATTTTATTTAGGATAGGTCAATATGAACCAAGGAACAGAATGAAGCATATGTCTTGAAGGTGAAGAGTATGGTATTTTTACCACCAGACTGCAGAAATTCAGTCCTTTTCTAACTTGTCTCATTTTAAGTGGAAATGGTTTAAATACAATGACTTTTCAAATTTTTACTTTATCAAAAACCCTGCATATGAGCAAAGTTCACTCTCATTAATGCTGCCTAAGTGTACATATGTCCTTGACATTTTGCCACGTCTGTGGAATAACATTTATTTTTTATTAAAGTCTCGATGCCATTTTTCAAATACTTGAACCAGTTCTGTTCAGATTCACAGAAAAACCCTTTTCAGCATTATCATGCAAGATGATTCATTTACAACACTGCCTTCTGTTAAAATTATTCAAGTCTGCCCAAACAAAACAGGCAAATAAAATCCCTCTAGAACATCACCCAAGCTATTAGCTAATATAATGTTTTAATGAGGACATCTCTATTTTTCTTCTGAAAGAGCTGATTATAGAATCCCACATACAGTTATTGGAGCATTTAGCAGATTTAAAAGTTGTCCTTGGAAGCATCTTTTATCATTGTTTCAGTTTTCACCTACAGGCAAACTCCCTTAAGAATTCTGAAAGGAAATTTGCATTTGTTAAGCCTTCTGCTCAGAACCCTTTATTAAGGAGGTTACAGGTTAACTGACAGGCTAAGTGGAGCTGCTCACAAATGGAAAACATCGAATCATTTATAAAAAGAACCATAAAAATACAACGTGTAAATAAAAGTTTTAGTACAATAGACCACAGAGTGATTCACTCTGTGTTCCTGTGATCTGTAGCTTTGCTAACCAAGGATTATGGTACCATTCACCAGCCTTTTACCAGCTACATCAACACTGGATGTGCAACATCCTCCACAGCAGCTGGAGTGGATTAGAGCTGTATTCTGGAAAATACTAGAGCATGATGTGTGCAGGCTGCTGCAGGAGCAGAAGGATGTCTAAAACAAAATTACAGTTTGATATATGCTTGGTGAAATGGTACCGAGGAAAAGAAAGCAGGTTTATTCATATCCCCTCTTCTGGGATAAGATCCATCCTTTCAATAATTTTTAAATCTTTTACATATTCTACAGCCTGTAAGAAAAGATGACCTGCAAGCACCTTCTTTCAATGTTTGTCACAGCTAGGTTGTGTAACAACCCAGAAGGAGAGCAACTCAAATATGCTAACACTTCTTCATGCATTATTTCAAGCAGTCACTGCTTTGGAGCTGTACTGTAATAGACCTACTGAATATCTTAATTGCTGTGACTTAAAGTGATTACAAAGGATAGAACAACTGGGTTCACAAGTGCTCTTTCAGTATCAGTGGCTGAGCTGGGAGCATCTGGAATAAATGTATGTACAAAGAAGTTTGAGAGATCTGTTTCAAGCACAAGTTTTGGTTGATTCAAGTGAACTTACTCAAATCTCTTTAAGATCAAGGAACAATGTAGAAACAAAAAGGAAGAGGAAAAAATGCTGTACCTTTTTTCAACAGTGATCAAACTGGATCAGTGGAAGACTGCATAAACTCTTGCCTCATTAAACCCAGGATATATGGCACACCCTTTTCTTAGCTAATTACCCTTTAAATAGTTGATTGAGATTCTGCTCCAGCCCAGTCCAGTGCTCATTTTTAAACTCTGGAGAATGATAAAGTAATATTATCTTATCTGTACAATCATTTATTTATTTCGCTCTGGGAAGAAAAATTTTGTTTTTCTGGGTTTGGGTTTTACATGGGGGAGAGAGGTGTGTGCTTATTTTTTTTATGAGAAAGGATGGGGGAGTGATAAAAATATTTTGATTTATCAGTTTGATATTATTTTAATGTCAGAAGCATTAATATTGCTAAGATTTTACAGTTGTGTTTTGTAATATTCCCAAATCATGCAAGCCTCACCCACTACTTACATAAAAAGAAGTGTAATATGACCATTCATAAATACCACTATCTAATTGCCAAGTGTCCCACTGAAAATTACAACCCTGTCCCAATACCCTTTTTAGACAGGAACAGCATAGGGAATCTGCCATATCCATTTCAGTAACTGTACAGATCCTGATGATGTACATACTAATGATGTACTTATTTATAAATATTAACTAAAGAAAACTAGATAGAACATTTTTATTTCTATTAAAAAAAACGAGGTTGTGTTCTGAAACCTCACATTTGGCTTCTTTGGAATTATGATGTTTAAATATTTTGCTGCAGCAGCAGCTCTTCTTGGTATTAAATGTGTTTATATACCAAAGTAACTATGTGAAAACTTGAGGACATACATCTCTCTAAACCCAAGCAGTACTTCCTAGGGAAACCAAAACCTAGAAACTCTAGACTGTTTTCATTTGGCTGCTTAAATATAGAATTAACAGTGTAGTATTAGGTGGTCCTGTTTGGAAACCTGGACTGTTCCTCTCCTCCTCTCTGAGTTCTGACTCCTTTGGTCACTGACACCCAAGTCATGAACTCCCTCCCTCAAAGGGATTAAGCTCTGTTTTACAACAAGTTAAGCTCTTTTGTCCCCCAGTGGACAGGCTGCTCACAATTTTCACTTGCATGGTTGAGCACTTTCTCACCAGCTTCAGGTCAGTTGATCTCAAATTTGCTCCTGTGCCAGCGCTGCCCTCCAGCTTCAGCAGCTGCTCTGCTGTTACCTGCCTGATGTATCTATAGAGGGCAACGATATATCCCTCTCTCAGCTAACTTTTCCTGGGTTTAACAAGCCAAATTATATATCCCCCTCTCAAAAAGTAAGTTCTGTCCATTGTTTTCCAGTTCCAGTCTGCATTCCTTTAAATCTGGTTGCCCAGAGAAGTGATGGACATCCCATTCCTGCAATTGTTTAAGGGCAAGCTGGCCAGAGCTTGGAGCAGCCTGGTGCAGGGAAAGGTGAACTGCTCATGTTGGAGGGTTGGAATGAGATGAACTTTAGGGTACCTTCCAAACAGAAACAGTCTATGATTCTGTGGTTCTTTAACACAAGTGATCACAATGGTACAATGCTTTCAAGGTCACGTTTCTCCAGTGTTTTTCAGGTCATGAATGTGTGCCTATTTTCACTGAAATATTTCATATTATCCCTCCCCAGAGTGCATTTGCCTTGGCCATGGCTTCATCACATCACTCATTCTCAGCCATTACGTGATTTAATAATTCTGAGTCTTTTTCCTCGGTCATTTCCAATTGATGAACTTAGTTCATATAGCAGAAAATGTTATTAACCCCAATGTCCATTACCTGACAGCTCCCCTGCAAATTTAATCATGTTTTTGTTACTCAGTCTTCAACATTATCTATTATTGTTACGGGCAGAAAAAGCCCCACAGCCTTAATCAGGAAATTCCACTGGTTTCAGCCAACTCTTACATAGAAACCACCACTAGAAATAACATAGAAAATCAAAACCATGGCCACAGTTCAGGAAACGTGGCCTTTCCCTTGTCAGCATCCCATCACCCCCATATCTCCAGCTGGCCATGATACAATTTTCTACAGATCTCCACTTTCTTTAGCTAAGGAAAATGTCCTACTAAACATTGCATTCTTTATCAAAATGCATGTGAGATCTAATGTTTTGCCTTCAAATAGAAAGTCAAACACCATAAGAAAGAAAGGTGTTCAGTAATATCTGAAACAATGTCTTTGCATTTTACCCGAGTTCCCTATTAAACTTTGTGCCTTTAACTACTCTTCATTTCCTTTTTGTACTCAAAATTAATATAACCCTGAATATTGCTCAGAACAGACTGAGTTTTGTGTGGGCTAGATCACTTTATCGTCCTCTGCTGATTTGGCATCCCTGATCTGAAAGATATATTGCCAATCCTTGCTCTTAGAGAAGCCATTTCATATTATCATGTCTTTCTGAATTCTGGAGAGGAGATTATGATGATTCCTATGACTTCAGGGCACTTATGTAAGGCCTTTAGAGCCTGGCTTCCACCTACATTATGATAATGTTAATTTCCATATACAAATTCCTGTGAGGCACCCTACCTCTGACCTACCTTTTAAGTGAATGTCTTTATTTGCACTGTATCTGTGTGAGCTTTAATTTTGCAGAGAAGTGTATTTCCACGATTTGGTCAGTATTAATGAATGCATGTGCATGCTGAGGAAGGGTGAATTCCAAAGTTACCGGGACATTGGTGGGGTTTCTCACTGAAGAGAAATGATTTGGTGTGAGCAGAGGTGGCATAAGGCTTTTAAGATTTACTCTGAGAAACAGACCAACTGAACAACATCTGTAGGATTAACCTGGAAGGAAAAACAATCAGTCTCTGTGAGAGAGAGAAAGAAAAAGTGCAGAAATGTAACTGCCTCTGAGACAAGCACCAGAAGAAATGGAGATCCTTCAGCCAGGTTCTTTGAAGGAAGAAGAGACACCTACCTAAATGAAAGCCTGCATCTCTCAGAGGTAGGAAGTAGCACAGGGCACCTGTCAGATTCCATTGTGTAGGGAAGAAAAGCATTACTGGCAGCGCCTTTCCGTGGTCACCCATTTTTTCTCCCAGGAGAGAGAACAGAGATTGACAGCAGCCAGGGACAGGCAGCATCTTGCTGGGTCACAAATATGAAACTAATCTATACTTAAGCTGAGAATGTGAAACTAATCTATATGAGGAGGAGAGGTGTCAGCTTGGGCAGCTGAAATTGACAGTTTAAGAGAGCTTTTCAATGTGTGAACTAAGGGGGATGAGCAGCACTTGTGTAGCGAGAGGCGCGATCAGCCATTGCTGGGAAAGGAACTGGAAACACCAACCCATTGTGACAAGCAAAAGTTGTTTAAGATGTAGGAGGCTCAGAGCTTCTGCTATCCAAGGACTGCAAAGCCTTGCAGTGGCAGGAAGGGCACAGAGTGAGAAGAAAAAGTGAAGAAACAAAGGCAAGAAAGGCAGGAAGCTGCTCCTTCTAAATAAGACGAAGTAGCCACAGTGGTCAGAGATGGAATCTTGCTAAAGCAGAGCACAGGCTGCCAAATAGAATTCTCAATGTGGTTTTATTATCCTGGGAAATGTCGGTTTTCAGGAAACGTGGATGTGGTGCTTAGGGACATGGTTCAGTAGGGGGCTGGCAGTGCTGAGCTGATGGTTGGATTCAATGATCTAAGAGCTCTTTTCAACCTTTGAGATTCTATGATTCTTTCCAAAGCTTGACTGGCCAGGGACAAAATTGCCTCGATTCTGAACTAATCTGCACTATCTCTCTCCCACTTCAAATCCTTCCTCAAGACTCATCTCTACCTTAAAGCCAGGGAAAAATACCCAAATCAAACCCAGCTAATCAATTATGGTTAAGTAGTACTGAGGATAGCTGATCAAAAAAATATGCTTTTTGAAAACAATCACGCTACAAATAGCCAGTGTAACAGTGCAGTTTTAGTTCACACTATTTTCCCTTTTCATTTGTCACACTTGCACTTCAATTTAGCTGTTGCTTCTTTAAAATAGGGCTTCCAGCTGTATGGCACAATGATCTAAATGGTGGACATTCTAAAACAACACAAAAATAATAATAGGTGCTCAGGGTACTAAACAGGTACTTGTTCAACATAAAGATGTCAGGAAAAGATTCTGCAAACATCTCTTACTACATCATGTCTTGATAATTCTTTTAATCCCCTCAGCATTACACTGGGATTACACTGTTACAAAGCAAAAAGCACCTCAAAGCCCCTCTATGTGCCAGTTCAATGATAGCTGTTGCTAAATAATTTACTGCAAACAACAAAGGCTTAAGAGTTATGTGAAGAGGACATAGGAGCATTCTGTGCACCTTCACCATCTCAATTTCAGTGCCAAAAGATCTTGTTTGATTTTTATCCAAAAGCCAAAGGCAAAACCCTGTCACTGACAAGCGCAAAAAAATGCTGATTTCAGAAAACAAAGCCCTTGTGGTGATGATAGCATTTAGCTTTGGTCTGCTGGTGGCAGACATGTCACTTTTATACAGCTTCATATAAAATACACTAATAAAACATGATAAAAGTCTGCTCTAGTTATGCTGGCATGCAGCTGATGATAACCTGTAGTGGAAAGTTCGTTTTTAAAAGTCAGCACTTTAATCTTCCTGGGAATTTGAAATCTCCATTTTAAATACATCTTCAGAAAAATATGTTTGATTAGTAATTCTATGTGCTCTATGATGTCATTTGGGTTGAGGCTCTAAAATATATTATTTCCAGTCAAATTAAAACATCCTGAACATTATCAAGTATATTTTTTTGAAAGCAGCAGCTTGTTAGAAAGCAGTTTACACTGAAATAACACCATTAAAGGCAAAGTTTGTGTTTGAATAGTTTAGTGCATCCTGTTTGACACAGTATATGAGCACCAATACATTCCAAACTTCTTCAAAGAAAACAACCAGAAGCTGTAACTTACACCACTTTCTGCAGTGAATGGAACAGGGCTGATAATCTGACAAAAAAAGCTCTTCTCATGGAGTTTGAAGCTCTAGCTGGATCCCAAAAATAAAGCAATTCAAGACATGTAGGATAATGACACACTTTGATGGTGAGACTGACTGCATGCTTTTCTGTTCCCCTGATGTTCCTTTTTATTTCAGAGATTAAATTTAAAGGCTATTCTTATTCCATGTGAATCACACCTCTCACATTTGCCTACCCACAGGAGGGGGGATAGAAAAAATGGTAATAAGATGTAGTAGTTTGGGGACCCTAACTGGCAGACTACTCCAGCTGGCAGAATACTGGAAACCAAAAGTAGATCAGGCACACTATATCTTATATAAAAGAGCCCACGTGCCTCCCCTCACACTAAAATAACAAGTCTGCTATACCAAGAATAGTGTTTGCCATTGTCTTTTCAGCAAGGCCATGACTGCATAAACAAGCTCAGCACAGGGTGCTCTAATTGATTTATAGAAGCTAATTCATTATTTTTTTTGTGGTCACAGCAATAGAGAAAACTTTCTTCTAATGCATCTAGGCATTTAGAAGTATTTATGCTTCAAACAAATAAAGAGCTTGCCAAAACCTTTAGATCACCTTAAATACAAACTCTGTCCTGACAACAGTAATGGAACAGGTTGCTGATTTCTCAAAGACAAGCAGGTATTTGTGATCATTATAAATACAGCACATAATATTCTTCATTCACTTCTGTGTTGTTTGTTCTTTACCCAGATCTTATCCAATTACCCAGAAAATTTGTGCTTTTTCTGTCCCATTAATGTTCACACTTCAGCATTCAGAAGGTAGGAAGATACACAGCATATGCTGATATTTGCAAATAGCAGCACCGAAAGCAGTGTACAACAGTGCACATCTCTGAAAAGAGGCTGCAATGAATCACTCCAGCATGCTGATTAGCATTTTTACTACTTTAAAATTTCAACTTTCATTTTTTTACTGCATCTTAATGCATTGCTCTTTCCCTTTTTGGCTGATTGCAGCTCACTGTGACTAAAGAATTCTTCTACTTTCTCTCTCTCTGACTGTAAAGTAGTTTATGATGTTCTGCATGGTGAACAGCATATATAAAAATAAATTGTATACTTAATATGTTTAGAAGGTAATATGATAGCAAATCAAGAAACAGGAAGATTTAAACCTCCCTTTGCAGCCCAAAAGAAACAGCTTAGTAGATATGAGGGATATCAGCTTTGCTTCAATATTCTACTTCTCCTGTAGAATAAATATTTATATTACATATACACACATTATGTATTATCACAATAAATAGTGTTTCATGCCACTCCAAAATACCAAGAAAGATAAAAGGCTGGACAGGCAGCTGAATTGGGCTCCTCCACACAAAGTTACTTTATTTGATTTCAGCTCTTACTGCCATCAAACATCTAAAGGAACAATGCAAGCCTGAAATTACATTAAGCAATGTGCTCCATCATGTTTGAAAGGGTTAGCAAGGGATTCAAGCACATCCTAGAAATTTTTCACATGCTTCAGTACTTATCTGGTTGGAGGACACACCTGTGGAGTAAACCCACTTAAAACACTGACCTTCCAATAGTTATTCCCAGAGCCTGATGAGTGTTCACTGGAGCAAACTGCTCTCCTGACACTGCCCTGTTCCTTCCCAAAGCCAAACAATGAAGGAAAACTCTCCATCTCTCAGAAACAACTGTACAGAGTGCATAATATATATTGCATACGGTTAGAAAGTGTTTCTGTATGTGTACAGACATTATTTACCATACTAATTAAAGTAAGAAAAAAGAGCATTAACTTTAAACCAGGTCTTCTAAAGTTAAAAATATCTATTGCACTGTGCTACACACTTCACTACTCAAGATCACTGAGGAGGAAGCATATAACCATAAATAACATCTTATGTTTAATAGGGAAACTGTAAGACAGCAGTATATCAAAAACCTACTATTTACTTGACACAACTCGCACAGTAAGCTCATTTTTGTCGCAAGTAAATCACCTCAACATAAACAAGGACTTCAGGAAAAACAAGCAAGAATTCATAGTCTAACTCAGGAGAATCATAAATCTAAATGTTTCTGTATGAAAAAAATGACACCAATCCACTGCTTGCATCCAATTTTCATCTTCCCAGGAATTCACCTTGTTTATGTGCATCATGCCATTACAGAGCTATATAGCAAGATGCCAGAACTGAAGACTCCCCAAACGATGCGAATTGGACAGATGGGTAAAGCTTTTATCTTGTTCCCAGAATGGCTGCTCTCATGACATGCCTGAGAGAAAACAGAGACTTGTATGACCCTTTTTAATTTTTCTCCTCTGAGTGTGTATGTTTGGCTGAATGAGACAGAGTTCAGCAGCAGGTCTCAAAGAGTGGTGAAAGCCAGCAGCCTGTTTGTGACTCCTGGGAAAGAAGGATCAGGGCTTTGGATCTTGGTAAAGAATCTTCACTCAGGTACCTCTCCAGCTGAACACTCTACAGAGCTGAAAATATCACCAAAGTAATTTGCAAAATTGCTGTGGGTGAAGAATCCAAGATAAGCATAGGCCATAAACCTGAAATGTCATCAGTTCTCAACAGCATCTCACTGGTCCTTGCGATGCTCACAGTAAATTATTTTTAGCTAACTAAGAGCAAATCTTCCTGGTTATGATACCATCTTCATGACACCATCCAGTAGGCTACTTCACTGCAATGACTTTTAGATTAAATTGTATTGATAGGACATGGAATTGTTCATAGGATCACAAAATGAATTTATATTCTGAATAGCTGAAACTACAGAAGCAGAATGTTTTACTTATCTTTCTACAGTTGGAAATGTTATTCACAGCAAACCAACCAACATTCTTACAAAGAAGGAAATCAGTAATGATGGAAAACATACTCTGCAAATACTCATTTCACAATACATTTCTGAACATCTATTTTGTGCTCATTACCCACAAAAATCCAAGGCACACGCGTTTGCTCACTGCGCTACTTATCAACAGCACATTTTGATTGTAGTTAAAGAAACATTTAGAATAATATTATCTACAGTATGTTCACGTGCTGGCTTTCTGATTCATGCTGAGATGGCTGTTCATTCAACCCTGTCTAATTAGCACTCCAAAAATTATGAATGGCAAATATTTCCAGCGAACCATTTCTATGTACTCTGAAGATTGAGAAATAAACACAGAATAAGTTTTTTATGATTTTTCATATTTAGGGACTGGTCATTTTATTATTGGGGGGAAAAGGATTCTCTGCTATATATCAGCTGAGCAATAAGTTGTGGCTATTTTAACAAATATGGAAACAAAGAATAAGCTACAAGAGTTTTCTGTTTATCTGTTTAGGTTTGTGACAGTGCCTCAGTTTGCCTTACCATCAACTGGGCACCAAAGGAAAACACATCAGAGGAGTAAGAGTTAGAGCTGAAGGTTTTGCATTGTCTAAAGAATTAGGAAACCACAGAAGAGCATCTACTTCCCATGCAGAACAACTCCATTCATAACCACTGCCCCCCAGACTAGCTGGCTGGTGGGATTAACATTTGTTTTCTCCTAAAATTGTATCAGCACTTGCTCTCTCCTCTTGCTATCAGTGTTCCTTATGCAGAATTTTAAAGAAAGAAACATGAAGATTAAGAAATTTGTGTGAGGACTGTTCTTTCAATACTGAGCCAACTGATACATAACTAAATGTCCAATTCAGGACTGCAGCATGGAAGCTTCAGGGCAGCATTTCATTATTTCATAAACAAACAAACCCCAACATATTGACTAGACCAGAATAAAATTATATTTACTTATGTGAGCTGCACATATCTCCTATGCAGCTTGAGAGATTGGAGGATCCACTAGTGTGAAGGTCTGCTTGTGAAAATAAACAAACATTCATAGCCAGATGCTCTTGCCACTACTTGGTATTCCCTCAGTAAAATCCCCTACAAATTGAATAAGAGATAGCAGGAGACCCTCAGTCACACTACATGTGAAGTGTTTATTTCCTGATGCTTCTGTAAATTCACATCTAGCTTCACTAAGCCAAAACTTCATGATTGCTCTGGCACATACACAAGTAAATACTTAATATTCAGTTTACATCAAAGAAGCTTCATTAGTGCCACTGATCAGCAACAAATAAATCTCATGCTGCCAACACAATACAAATATATATCAATCTCTTGAGTTTTGGAGACAGGATTGGGCCATGACAAAAGACTCAAGGACAGCCTTAAATCTAGTACAGCACATCTAGTACATTCATGGAAGTTAACAATCTTATTATGCCAGTCCAACAAAAACAAACCAGAGAAATTACTAAAAGAAATGACTAGTAGACTCTAGGAGAAGAGAACAGGGAGGTGGGGGAGAGCACTTTGGATTTACCCCATTATTTCCATTTTTTTCCTATTTTCTCCTTGTCTAAGCACCTAGCACTGGGCACTCAGAGAAACAGGATGAGGCCAGACTAACATTTGGCTTTAGCCATTTTAACTCTTTCCACGCTGTTAGATCATGTTTTTACAAGAATGGTGTTTCTGTTCTCTGCCTCTGGGTTCCTTTTACACTGGGTCTTCAGTTTCCTTTGGAACAACCAGAAGAGGAAAAATTCTTTCCTTTTCAATAAAAGCTACAAGATTCCTATGTGATTCTTACAGGACACCAGGACTTAAAGCTTTAAGGTGAGCAAACAACACAAAACTCATAATAAAATCAGTTTAGCAAAACCCAAAATTGTCAGAAGAAATAATTATAGTATTTTTTAAAAGACATCAAAGTAATTTGAAATCTTCTCTGTGTCCATACTGGTGACATTCATCCCTGTGAAGAGGGACAGCATAAACCTGTGAACTACTGCAGTATCATTGAAGACTTTAAATTAGGGCTTAATGCATGTGATATATATGCCTTCAATTGGTCACTAGCACTGAACTGAATTTTATCCAGTGGGTATTGATCTCATCTCAACTGGTGCTGCTCTTAGATTAAATTCATGCATAGTTCATTTTAGATAAACAAAAGTGATTCTACAGCTACCAGGCATTAACAAGCCAAAGGAAAATTCCATAAAAATACGAGGCAAATTTTACAAACCCTTCTGCATACAGTGAAAACAAAGTACTCTGTACTACATTAGCTTCATCTTGTGATTCTTTAAAAATACTTGTGTATTAGCACATGCCAAGTTAATAAATCCAGAATTACATATTTCCGATTGGTAAGCCTACAAAACTAAGCAAATATTCCATAACAAAATGCCTTTGCTGCCACAATTAATATTGATGAGTGATAGTGATGTCAAACAGAATAGCTTCAGACCCTTTGCATATATTATAAATCTGTTCAGGATTAGTAGGAAAAACAGAAAAAAAGTCCTGTTTTAATCAGGAAGTAACACCATGTGAAAGCAATGCAGGAATTATGACAACCTTCCCATGGTCTTGAATAGAATAAATCTTTGAATTTACTTTGCACAAGAATGTATGACCTGAACTCCTGCACTGTGCAATGTGAGAGATGAAGAGAGGATCCTCCTTCAATGCTGGGCTCTCAAAAACTCGTGGGGACCACAATTTACTCAAAATTAAAAGGTTGCCTTTGGAAACTGCCAACCAAGTGCACAGCAGCTGGGAAGGATAATGGAAGATAGTGACATGTGAACAGTGTGATTCATCCAGAGGCAAGTTCAAAGCTGCAAATACAGTGTCTGAGGAGAAAGGTGAAGAGCCAGATGCTGCTTCTGGCAGAACGTCTTGGAATCACTGCACCAACATCCATCAGAAGAGGACAGCGTGTCAGGGATGCGAACTGCACCTCCTCACATCAAACTCCTAAAGCCAATTCTAATTTCAGAAGGATTAATTAAGAAAGGGCCAATATTTGGACCAAAAAACCCAATAAGCAGAGAAAATATTGATATCAAATTCAGCAGAAAGACATTGTAAACAACGGTGCAGGGAGTGCTCATGTCAATGGATATTGGTTGGATGGGGCTTGGATGGGCCCCATCCAACATTGGCCAGGCTTGGACAGGGCCCTGAGCAGCCTGGTCTAGTGGAAGGTGTCCCTGCCCATGGCAGAGGGGCTGGGACGAGATGATGTTTAACCTCCTTCCAACCCAAACCATTTTACAATTCTGTGATGCTCCTGTTGCCCTGAAAATTAAGCATTCTTATAATGTTTTCGTAGTTTTAGTTACTTTCCCATGAAGGTCCTATAAACATAAGTTGTTTATCACATTCTTTCTGAGAAACGTCTTTTGATGGATGTTTCTCATGACCAGTGTGCTTGGGAAGGTGGTAACTTAATTATCCAATCCCTGGTGATTGTCAAGAATCTATAAATACTGGAGTCAGAGAATAAAGGAATGTTTTTTTGTTCTGACACTGAGAGTGTTCGTGTTAATCATTTCGTGTCCTTTAGTGACATGCTCCCACGTTGTAGTACAGCTTGTGGTGGCCAGCCCCACTGGCTTCATAAAACCACGTAAGCAGAGATCCTGAACCAGCTCAGTTGTTTGACACTGAATTTAGATTCAGCAAAGGAACAGCCATGAGTGCATGGAGGAGACTCACATGTTATGGTGACACAGAGAGCTGTCCTTTATTGCTCAGGAACATGTCTGTGAATAGATACACCCTAATAAGGCTCCTGATTAGAAACAGCTGATAATTTTTTTTGTGGGGGCAAAAAAAAGTGTTTTGAAGAAGAAAATATCCACTGACACTCCCATTTTCTTGTTTGTGATGGGTAAGAGGGAGGCCAAAAATGTTGCTGATTCCCTTCTGTACCAGGGGGTGAGCAGGAAAAGGCATCGTGGTGCTGTTGCTTTCTAGTGCAGCTCTGCCTGTAGACTCTGCAGGAGACAGAGGATGGCAAGGTGTTGAAATGTAATTTGCATTTATTCTGGAAAGAATGGGGGGATTTTAGAAGTGTTTTTTTTTTGTTTGTTTGTTTGGTTTTTTTTTCTGGCTAAAGCTAAGAAGTTCCGGGTTTTTCCACGCAAGGATCTGACTCATTTTGCAGGCTGGGGAAAGGAACATTTGTAGCTCCTCTTTCTCTGTGGCACAATTTATAGTTGACTCTTAGTGGCAAGAAACATTTTTCTGGAATTCTACCTGGAATGAAAGAAGTCAGAGCTTTTGGTACCATTAATTAAAAACAGCATTTTGGTAGCAGAAGAAGAAAAAAACCCAAACCAAACCACCACATGCAGGGTGTGGTTCAAGCCTCTAGTGTCCAATCTAGTGGTGTGCATTTTTTTGGTAATGCTTTAACTTCAGTTCAAGATCTGTAATGGCTTAAAGATAGCAAAGGAAAAGGAACTTGATAGCAAAGTAAAAGATCTCTGAAAATATTCAGATAAAAGCAATGTAGTGAAACAACCTTGATGAAGGCAGGAATCCTTCATCATCCTAATCAATCAATCCTTCCTATCCTAACACAAAGCAAATTCAGTATCAGAAAAACATTTACTGAAGAGGGTAGAATAGGGCAGGACACCTTCTAAGAAACAACTTCCAGATGTGGAATGGAGAAGAAAACTTAGAAAACAAAGCCTCATATGACAATCTATAGTCTCATACATATTCAGATCCACAATAACATACAGCTTTTGTAAACCTCAGAAAGAAGATGCACTTTCTGACAGATTGTTTACAGCAAAACACTGGAGATGGCCACCCTTTGACACAGGAACTCTTAGTGCAACTTAAAATTTTAGGGTGCTAAGCCAAGGTAGCTTCCATGATTTCACTTCTACTGATACTGTTCGAGACTGTCAACATTCCTTTAACAAAGCATTCATTAAAAAAAAGACAACTTTGTATTCTATTTTGTGTGTTAACATCTTTGAACTGGTGTTAAATACTAGAGAATCAATTGCTGTGTGCAAATCTTTATGACAGTGAAACCGCAAATCAATCAAACCCTTCTTTCTCCGCCAAACCTGCAGAAACTCTCAGTTCAGACAGTATACAAAGGCATAATCCAAATATTTGACAAACACATGTCTCAAAGTTAGGAGCACATTTACAAAGACTTGCAAAGCATTTATTTTTTTTTTACTTTATTGCAGCCAGTAGGGCACAGACAACTCAATCATGAATTTCCATCATTTCCTCTGACAGCAACTCCTAAAAGGGAGTCAATCCACATCTAAATATGATGAAAACTGTAGAAAGTTTATTAAATGTTTATCCTTCTATGCACACTCACTTTTCTCTCCCCAGTGGAACCCATTAAGCAGATGGCTTCATCTAAGCTTAAAGAAGCACTGAAGAATGATGGATTTAAGTACAAAACGAGACAAGAAAGAGTTAAACAGATGTTAAAAGGCTGTCTGCTTTTGCCTGCCTGAAGGGCTTGATCCTGCTGAGAAAAAGAGACAAGTGCTCCATGGATTCACAAAGGGAAGAGATTTATTCCCCTAAACTGCTGTGCAGGTACCTAGCAATCCTGAGGGGGCAATTCTCTGAGCAGCCCAGCTCAGGAAGAAATAACTTTTTATTTTCTTTCCTAAAGCAGGAAGAAGAGGAGCTGGGACAGTCTAGGAAAGAGATCTGCTTGCAACAGAGAACTAAACAGTTTATCAGGACTACATCAGATGATCAACAGGAGTCTCATGTAGCTGATTTGCAGCCCAGTATTTATTTTGTCCCGCTGATTTACAGGCACATAGGTATTAAGTGGACTGTGAGCATCCCATGGAATTCTTTCATCTTTCAGTGTGCTTCTTGTACATTTGCCAAAAGTCATCATTTTCCAGCATCCTGGATAGCTGCAGCACCAAATGATAAATGATTTCTCAATGAAGAGAACATAATTTCATTGGATTTCTCCTTAAGCTCAACCCTCCCTCATAATAAATATATTGATTAAAATTCCTGCTCTGGAAACAAAGGACAGATTAAAAAAGTGCTTCACTGTGAGAATGTATATATGTATGTGGGAATCTCCACTTCTGTACACAGCTCAATTGAATTTGGTGAGACTTGGTTAAAAAAATGGACCACATCCATAGATTGATGCCTCTGTGATTCAGGAAACCATAAATCAAGATACCTGGAAGAGACAGAGCATGATGACTGTACTACAGTACACTGTAGTTGGTTAAAAGCTGTATCAGCTGTCAAATATTTAGCATGTATTCTGCTGAACAGACACTGTTTGAAATAAGAAGGTTTTAGATACAGCTCAGTGAGCTGTCCTGCACTTTAAGTCGCATAATTAGTTTTGTTTGCATCCAATCTCCAGTTGCATTTCACTATTATGCACAAGAAGATATGATATGCTGCTTCAGAGGGTCTTTAGTCTTACAACATATTTGAATGTGTTGCTTTATATAAATAAACTTGATTATTCCAGGAGTGGGAACAGGCTGTAGGTAATCTCACACAAACCTGATGTAACAGATTTACACCAAGATTCCTCTGAGACCATCCATAATCCAGCCACATCCATAATCCAGACCTATCTGCTAGTGCAAGCAGGTAAAAACAGGGCAATAATACCAGCTCTGTGCTGCCCCACAACACTCAGACATCAACTACAGACATCAACCAAGAAACAATGGCCAAATAGCCCCAGCTGGGCAATGTGGACCTGGCAGCACAAAACCTGCTCTGTAAAATAAGATTTTAGCAAAAGTACCTATTAATCTCCAACATAAACTCAAAGATTCTGAAAAAATACACCTTTAGAACACCACAAAATGACAGCTTCCAACTTGTCCTTAGTCAAAGGCCTGAACTTCTGACTGATGGTTTTCTAATATCAGGTCTTAAATGTCACTGATTGCACAGCAAAGCACTGATGTGCCTTGGCATCGGTTCAGATCTGCATGGGTTTGTACCAGGCCTCACACTGGTTTAGTTTTCATTTCCTGAAATGTCATTTTGAGGGTTCCCCATTTAATATATAAATGCCAGGTGCCAAAGACACGATTGGTGACCTTCTAAAAACACAGTGCTATCATTTTGCTTGAGGACACGTTGGTTCTTTGTCCCGGGCACAGTGCCACAAGGCAGCTAACAACATCACAAGGCCATCAGAGGATGGTATTGGTGGGACCAACCTTAGGCTGGATGTGACAGAGGCCACACGACAAGAGTTACTCTGAGGTGCAGTCTTGTCAGCTCAGGAGTGTTTGTATTTCCATGACGTGGTATCTGAGTCCAACTCAAGTAAAAAACTGTCAGAAGAACTTCACTGTCCAGGAGCTTGTCCTGGTTTAGGGCAAATTTGGGAGAAAACCCCTGAACAGAGTCCCTCTAGAAAGCAAATTCAACCAGCCCCTCCTCCAACTAGTTCAGGGAAAGACTTCCTTGGAAATCCTTTCTCCAGAAAGGTGGAAAAAACTGTTTGTTTAACAAGCAAAGTACTCACAAACATGAAAAATGAACAGTATTAAATGGAACCTCTCCTTGTTCTGAAGAGATGGCAAATCCAGAAAGTCCTTGTCATGGGGTGTAGCTCGGCTCTCTCAGCCTCTGAGCTCCCGGTGTGTCCTGGGTGTTCAGTCCACAACAGGCTGACCAGTTCCAAGAAAAAGAAAAACCACGGTCCAGGGAACTTCTCTGCCTCAGCTAGGCTAAAAAAAAACTAACTAAAAGCAAAGGAGAGCTCTGTCCTGCTGCCCGTGCTGCAGACAGCACAGTCCAGGAGCAGAATGTGGAGGAGTGAGAGCAGATTCTGCAAACAAACTGTGAGCTGCTTCTTCCCCAATTTCACCCTCAGAACCAGTGTTAAAGGTGGTAAAAAACTTAATATCCAGCACAAACAGAACAGATGATTGGAGATACAAGCATCATGAAGTCACCCCAGGACAGGGCTTCAGTTACCTTTCCAGAGATTATTTAGTCATGCAGGACACCAGCTCTCATGGAAAGCTTTTGAGATTTCTCACTGAAACTTTGTCTCCTAGGCATGTGAGTTGTGCTTGCCTTAAGACTTAAAAATGTGAGTAACACAAGCATATGTAAAATACTTATCTGCATGCCCTGCATGCATTCTGAACTTAAAGACTTAATGGAAAAGTTTCAAAACATATGGTAATAAATCCAAATTTTAGTCAGTTTTATTGGGTCACTGGATCACTGTGTTTTTATAGATGTTACTCCTTGCATTCTGGAAGATGATGACAGTATGATAAAAGCATCTGAAACTGATAAGAGAATGAACATAGAGTAAAATCAATATAAGTGTACTCAGAGCAGTGCTGTTGCTGGATACTATCTGAATCTCTACCTAAGCGACTTCTCTCTGAAATTCTTCTAGAGTTTGTGCAAGTCTCATCATGGGGATGAAAAAAGTGTTAAAAAAAAAAACCACTGGCAAGGGAAGGAACCAGTATTTTAAAGTAAATAATCCCATGATGAGACAACCTAACACACTGCTTTTAAACAGAGGTGAAAGAAGGCACTGCAGGAACACTTTTATTTCATTATCTCCCAGCTGCCTGCATGCCCATCTCATGTAGCTCAGCTCAGGAAAAATTCTACAGTGGCCACAGTCTTCAGGAAAAAGGGAATTTTTCCTGCACAAGACAGAACAATCCTTCACAGCAGCAGGGAATGCTCTGAGATAAAGAGCATAACCTCTTCCATTCTACCCCTGCAAAAAATGTCTTTACTTGCAGGAAAACAGACACCTGGCCAAGTGTAATAAAAAGATCACCTAATCAATGTTTTGGGGAAGAACTAATGTGAAAAAAAATAGCACTGAAACAGTTACTGATTTCAACTAAACTATGTCTAGTAAAACCAGCCTCCATTTATGCAGCATCATGCCTATACACACGTTCTAAAAATAGACAATTTCCAGTGTTATCAAAACATATACGACACAGTCAGATCCACAGAGACTTTCAGCACAGAAAAATAAATTATTTTTAAACAAATAACTAAAACTACAACTTCTTACACCCTATCCAATCTAGTTGTAAGTGTCATCTTTGCTTTTATGATAAAGTTACAAGCTGTATCTGCCTAAAATGATGCAGAAACAAAGGCTAGAGAACCAGCAGAAAACTTCAGCAGTTTCCTCTAGGTCTCGAGTGACATTTTAGTAGGGTTTTTCTTTTTTTAAATTATAAAAATAGTGTGGCATATTTGTAGCTAGAAGAGAATAATTCATTTATGACTCCACTCAATGGTCTATTTATGACCTTTTGTTACATTGATGGGAGGCAAGTACCAAGAGGAAGAAAATACTTGTAAACAACATCTTCCTCAACGTGAGCACAACAGCGAAAAAGATCTTGCATGCCTTGTGTGGAAGCATGGAGAACTTCCTACAATACAGCAGAAATAGCTACAGTACAAGTTGGCAGATTTTTCAGGGCTGCATCCAGATTTGAATGGCTCTCGCTGAAAACTCTGCTCTTAATGTTCGCCACCATCACCAAAAGCAGAGAAAATGTGCTAAGCTCTATAAATTCACATTTTAAAATTTACTCGGCTGCTCATTAGCTTAAAGTAGAACTTATCTTGCTTTTGAACTCTGACTTTTTGATTAGGAAAACTCATTAAGGAAGATAAAATTAATCAGCTGAAATTCATAAACCCTGTTCAAGAATGGCCCTGAACACCTAAATATGTCTCTTGTTAGAATTAAAAGGAAAAAATCTTACCAGAATATAATAAAAGTACTTGGATTCTTCATTCAAATTGTATAATCTGAGAGGTGAAATGTTAAATTACCTGCCCTGAATAGGGCCAGGTCTTCATGTGTGATAAAGCTTCCAAACTTTGTTGACAGGACCTGGGAAGTAGCACTGATACTAAAATCATATTTCAGTGGTGAGAAACTATCTTAATTTTTCTTTTGTCTCCATAGTCTTCAAAACTATTATTGCATATATTTTATTGACCATATATTCATACACTTTTATTCTATTTCTATCAAAATTTTTTATTCCACACTTAAAGTCAATTTTTTCCACTATTTGGTAAATCTACTTTTCTGCTACAAGTAGATTGGGTACATCTAAATTTAAATAGCCTCCCTGTCATTGCCTCTCAGAGATCTGTCATGACCCTCAAAGACACATACCTAATATCATGTTTTTTCATGGTAAGGCTCAGTTTCTAAGTATGATTTTTAAACTGGCATCTCCTAGAAATATTTTCTGTTCCACTTCAAAAAGAATCAGTATGTGAATTAAAATACAAATTTGCCTGGACAAATAACTGTAAGTTTGTTGTAGCATCCTTCCATTATAATGACGGCACAGGAGAACTTAATTTAGGATCTCATCAAAAGGGAGATTGCATTTAGTTTACTTACAAGTAAAACATTTGTTAAAGCTCTTATAATACAAGTGTTACTGCTGCAAAATGTTGAAGGTATCTTCTCCTACATCAAAAAATAACTAGAATTGTATATAATCACTACTCTAATTCCTAATTTTGCACTAAACAATTCAGTTTTTTCCCCAAAATTAACTTTAATTCAAGAAAGATTTTTGGTTGCTTAGACCAGAAAACAAAGTTCTGAGATAAACAAGTAACTAATACACACTCCCCAGATATATTTACCCAAAAGTAATTAAGGAGTGCTTTATGAAATAAAATATTGATCCCAAAATCAAGAGAACATTCTTGATGTGTACTTTCCCTCACTTGCTGACCCCCTACTCCTACTTAATTATATTAATAATGTACCACTTTCAAAAAGCCAAAATTGTTAATATATTCCTCGTGATATCCTAGCTCTGGAAGCTGGAGATAGCATAATTAATGTCCATGATAAATGTCAGAAAGCTGCTGCTTTCTTTCTTTACTTCTATGGAGGGAAAGGAGAGGGAGGTATAGAAACACACAGAAGAAAAGCCATTGAGCCCTTTAATATCTACTTGTTTTCTTCCTTTTTAAATGCTGGTACAGAAGACCAGCCTCTGAAGCACTGGAAATAATTGGATCTCTTCACAGTTTCACAGAATAAGAAATGAGTGCCCAGGCTTGCACTGCTGTCACTGTATGGCAAAGACAACCCTTGTGGAAGAGATAAAGAGCCTATAAATTCCCAGGTCACCTCTGTGCTGATGAGGAAGAGCAGAACCAGAGGGTGATGCATCTTTATCAACAGCTGCCAGTCACTGCTGCTTTGCCATTTGCAAACCCATCAGCTCTCAGACATTGAATTTGTTCCCCAATGGAAAACACTCCTGGAATCACAACTGCTGGCCAATACAAGGAGCTGGGATGTGGAGCATGTTGGCAAAGCTGCCCTCAACTGGCTGCCTATTGTCGTTTTTATTGTGCTTATAATTGCAATTATAAACAAGAACTTGTGTTCTTTCATCCTAAAGACGCAAATTGCTATTAACATCCTGAATCCCACACAATAGCTTTTGATCTAATTTTCTAGCACTGCCCTCTCTTAAACATTATGTTTTTGCCATATGGTGCACATAGTGAATAGCAATTTTTATTTTTTCCCTTTAAGCCTCAAAATTTGTAGGTATTTTGGCAATAATCAGACTTAAAGATTTCAAAAATATAACCCAGAGGCTCAGCACAACAAAAAAAAAACGTGTTTTTGTGTGTTCATCCAAATCCATCAAAATTGTAGGCCTCTGACTCCCTCCCCAAAAGTCTTTTTACAATGTGAGTATCAGTGTTCCTTTTTAAACAAGCCTATCACTGCTCTACTGAAATATTCTCATTGAAAGTAGAGCTATAATATAGCTAATCTAGATCTACTCTGTTCTAGCTGGGTATCACTGAACTCAGAAAACACAGATAAAGAAGTTCACAGGGGAAAAAAGCCATAGAAATAATGTTATTTTAGTATTACTTACAGTATTTTCTGTTTGCCTTATCATTTCTCTAATCACTCAAGCATACATGTAGAATTGGTACTACCAGTTAGTCTAGTCTACCAATAGACTAATCATCTAGCAAAAATACTATCAGGAAAATCATGAGACATAAACAAAAGCCTTGGGTCAAGAATAAATTTCTGCTTGGACCTTGAACTGCCTTTTCCATGTATGTTCAGGGACCTTCTGAACTTTTTCAGGTTGTACAGAATGTCCTGTTTTAAGCCCAACTGGAACTTTTAAGCAAAATGACAAGAAATAGAACTAGCCAAGGCACAGAGCTAAACAATCCATTATTTTTCATGCCACTTTCTGCATTGCTTTTGTTTTTAACTGCGTGACCTGCCAGTAAATGAACAGCCAAGCATTTATTGTCACCAGATCTCTGAAGTGACAAGTCTTTAATAACGCTGCCATCTGCAATAAACCATTTTTGCAAGAAGAGATGAAAATTGTACCTCAAAACACATTCATTAGATTGGATTGATGTATATAACAGCACAATAAAATAGCGAGTCACAAAGGATCAAATAATTATCTTAATAATGTCCACTACAGTGGTGAACTGAAACAGTTTGTACATTAGAAGGCTATTTATGTACCCTGTGATTGCATTAGGTTTTGCTGCCTACAGGCACCTCAGGAGTGCACCAACAGCTCTGCAATCCATATCACTTTGTGGTTTGTAACCAAGAGTGCAGCAATTAGTATTTCACTTCCTTCCCAATTTTTAATACAAACATTTTTGTTTGTTTGTTTGTTTTAGTCATTACCAGTAAAAGTATGACAGAAGGAAGCAGGTAATCTATACCTTTTCTTCTGTAATATTCTTATAAGTATTACAAAATAACTTTTGTTGCTTTGTTTCCCAACCTTTCCCAAATGGGAGCCTAGACAACTACATCACAAACATTTTTCCTCTTAATTAAAAAAAAAAAAAAAGTCCAAAAATATTTCCTGGCAAATGCAGACAAAATCTGTACTCAGCATTACAGAAACATGGAAATGCCATGTTGTCCACTTTCTGTCCACTTTCTGCCTGCTGCTGCCCAGATCCAATTGAAGCCAAATGTTACGGTGGCCAAGAATCTGAAATAAGGGAAATACTGTGAAAATCCCACAGCAAAGGGCATTTCCCAGTTGAATGATTATTCTAGTGCTGGTAACAGCTGAATACAGGCAGCACTAAGATGCTTCTTAGTGCCACTTAGTGCTTCCCATTCAAAATCATCCTTTAGCAAGGGTGGTTAGCAATAAGATCAGAAAGAATTGGCTTCTCTCTTGGATACCAATAGCACTAGAAAAGCATTAGTACGCCTCTCTTACGAGGAAAGGCTGAGAGAATTGGGATTGTTCAGCCTGGAAAAGATTTGGGATGACCTAACTGTGGCTTTCCAGCAACTGAAGGATACAAGAAGGATAGAGAGACAGAATTTACAAGGGCCTGAGGTGACAGGACAAAGGGGAATAGCTTCCTGCTGAAAGACAGTAGGTTTAGATTAGGTATTTAGGAAGAAATTCTTCCCTGTGAGGGTGGTGAGACACTGGAACAGGTTACCTGGAGAAGGTGTGAATGCTCCATCTCTGGAACTGTTCAAGGGCAGGTTGGATGGAGCTCTGAGCAACCTGGTCTAGTGGGAGGTGTGGCAGGGGAGATGGAACAAGATGATCTTTAACCTAAACCATTCCATGATTAGCAGAGACATACACCGTGATTCCCAGGGTGAGGAATGAGGAAAGATATGCAAGAAGAACCTCTGCATGCACAACTCTTATTGGGGCTTTCTGTTTAGTTGGTGTTTTGGTTTGTTTCTTGGGGTTGATGTTTTGTGAGTTTCTTTGTGAGGCTTTTTTTGGGCTTTCTTGGTTTTTTTTGTTTTTTTTTTTTAATGAAGAAAAGCACTGCCATCCAAAATTGCAAACTGGAAACAGTCCTGCATGCAGGTGCAGATGATGCTTACAGTGCACTTTGAAGAAATGGAGCTGTCATGAAGCTATAAACAGATTACACTGAAACTATTGACTATATTCTTCAGTGGTCATTCAAGAGTGCTTGGTATGATTTTGGGTTTCCCAGTCTATCTCACTCTCCATTGAAAATGAACTGCTTCTTTTTACAGTCTTCAAATCAATCTCAGTATCTGGAAGACTCTGGTGTCTACCAAGGCATTTAAGATAGATTTAGTAATATCTTTATATATTTATCATGGCATATTGTATTCCATTGACACTGCAGAAAAATGAATTTGTATGTTTTGTTTAAAATAGACATATTTTCTGGTTTTATGACAATTTCCATCTTTGTTTTCATTTAAATGCTATTAAATGTGTTTGATTTTGAACAGCCTTCGAGAAATGATTAGTGACAGAAACATTTGGATAGTGGTTCATCTATTTTTGCTCACATTGACATAGTAGATATGCCATTCTAGGCTGGATTCTGTAAGGATAAGAGTCAGTGTTACACAATATCTGTGACCCTGTTTTTGTTAATCATCCGTACTCAGCTGTTGCTTTACAAATCAAATTTCTTAGTCCTTTCAGGCATGCAGTGTGATGCTAATGTGTGGTAACAGAATGCTGATTATAGACCACTGGGTAGCACTAGCTGCCCCATTAGTGGCATCCAGCTGTCCAGATTCACGCATGAGCAAGAAGGATTTAGTAAGTTAAGATGAAGAACAGCAAAATGCCTGTGATGTGAAATGCTTGTGATGCAAATAAGGACAATACAGAAATAATTAGCGTGGGGGAAAGCATCTTTCCAAAGCAGTAGTTGAGGTAAATGACTGTAACTTTATTAATCACGATATTAGACACTGGCATTTTCTACTGTATTTTTAATTCATCTGTTAATCCTGTCTCTAGCAGTGATGAACATTAAAGCAGAGTGTAAGAAACTGGGCATTCCAAGGCCTACAGAGATAAAAATATCCATTAATAGCTTGAACACAATTCAGAAGATTAACTGTATTAAAATAACCGATACAAAGAGTGCTACTCTTTTGGGATACCTGTAGGAAGCATCAGGGTAACCTCAGCCTCAAACTTAAAATGAGGTTAGCATGGGAAAGCTGGTATTTTTAGTGTCATCTTTTAAAACAGAATCTGGAAGCTTGAATATGGAGAGCTTCTATGTTTTACAAGTGTAAAACTTTTCCATACCTGCACAGACTACAAAGACCAAAATCCCCCACCACAAGTTTTCCTCTGAATTTCAAGACCATCCCCAAAACACCATGGCAACTCTTTACTTCTGTATCTAATTGCTGCAAGCCCTAAAAAGTGCCAAATAAAAGCGCTGAAGGTTGAGATTAGCCCATCATTGCTTAGAAGTGAAGACAGTACCATTTTTCTGACTTTATACATCTTGGCCTATATTTCCTTAGGGCACAGAACTTGGCTGTGTGTTACTCTGGTGTAATAAACAGTCAAGGGTTCCATAAATACCGGGGTCCAGCTTCTGAGCTGACGCAAATTGACTTAAATAGAGCTAAGCAGCCTGACACCAGCTGAGGAAACAGCTCTGTAGATCTAATTATACATACAGCAAAAAAGTCACTAAGAACCCTATCTCAGTTCAGCCCATTTGACATAATTAACTGTACAATAAAATGTTCTGTGATCAAATAGCTCAGTTCTTTTGAAGTACTCACTTTCCCTTTCCTGCAATAAGCACATCTAAGAAGAAATTCATTTTTACACCGCTGAACATTTGCAGCTATCCTCACCAGAGGCTGCTGTTTTGTGGCCTAATCCCAGCTACTCTGGAGAGAGAAAAGCAAAATCTCCAGCTGGGTGCCATGACTGCAGAATAAGACTCTTTTCAATGCATAATGTCCATCAGTATAACTGGAGTCGTATCACTTGGGATCAGGACCAAAGCCACATTCTCCATTTCATTCTATAGGGGCCAGACTAGGCTGGGAAGCTCTCAAACATGGAAAAAATAATCTGGATTGGAATTGGTGACCTGAAGGTGAAGGACTTGCTAAATCCTCTCCAGGGCTTCACCCTGCCTCTGTTCTCTAGTCCTCACTGTGAAAACAAAGATGCACTTATTTGAAGCTCTGTTAATACGGGGTGGGGGGAAAGGCAGTAATTAGCATGCCTCAGTTACATAAAGGGTTCATTCCTTGAACTCCTTGTCAATTCATTACTCCAGTTTTTGACAAAGGCGCCTGGATTAAATCCATAAGTAAATGGATTTATGTCGTTTAGTCACTCAGGTTTTAAAACCCTCCAGAGCTCCACTGCATTACCCTACTCCTACAAGAGCTGACGTGCTATTCCCACAGACAACATTTATTAAATCATTATATCATTATTTTCTAAACCAAAATTCTCCATGTATTTCAGTAATTTGCCTTCTTGAATCAGCGTATACAAAGCCTGAGAACTATTAAGTTAAACAACTTCTTGGTCATCTCGGTTTTATTTCTCCCTAGATGCCTTTATGCCATTCACAGCAGTCCCTGACAGAATGTGCTGGAATACAATAATATATCAATTAACTACAGTCAACCAGCTGCTAATACTATTTCTCCAAAATGTCTTCATTATTAATGGAAAGCATCGTGGTGTGGCAACCTGCTCAAAAACTAACTGGAAAAGAAATTATGACCCAGTTCTGTGAATAATTATATTGCATTTCCTAACATTTTCCTATCACATTAATTAGTACAGTTGTGGTTTTAAGTTCACAGAACCAATTTGACCTCTTTTAGCAAAAGCCCACAGAGGCCACCCAGCCAGCACAACCTTATACTTGTCATATATTTTCATTTGACAAAGCTGTATAAAATATACACCATCTATGGCTTCACATGCATAGATACCTTTATTAACCACTGAATATTTCTTCCAAACCACTTTCTAGAGCATTTAGAAGAAAATAATCTGGAAGAAAATTAACAGCTCAAAAGGACTGTGTATGGAATTACCCACATGGGTGCTAATTAATCTAGCTGAAAACTGGGACACGACAGCTCCGGAGACTATTATGAAATATTGAGCTTTTATTGCTTGTACATCACAAGGTCAAACCCAGCGCAGGTGACACTGAGGGGGCAGAGCAGCTGAAGTGGGGCAGCTTGGTGGCCCTGAGTGTGTCAGTCCAGCTCCAAAGCGACAATGTGTCACCGCCACAAGAAGCGCTCCAGGCGCTGGCACAAATTGACACCCGCGCTGGAGCCTCAGCGGTGCTGCCACAGGACAAGGGGGGCTGTGACTGCTCTGCTCTTTGGCTCCCAGACCTTGTCATTTCACATTGTGCTGACATCTCAACCCGTGCACAGCCCCAACACCCTTCAGCCTCTTCCTCCTTTCATCCTGCTGGGCAATGTCACTACCCTGGGCAGCAAGGAAATTAACTGAATACCTTAGACATAGATTGTTTCCAGATATACACTCCATTTGCATTCAAATCTCATTATTTTTCTAAACAAATGTAAGTTTGAGCACCGATGTCGTGCATAATAAAAAACAATACATCATTAAAACATAAAACTGCTGCATTGTAGTTCAGAGATAGTAAATGGTTTGATAGCATTTTATGTTCAATTTTGTTTTAAATAACAGCTGTCTGTGCTTCTTGCTGTCCCTGCAGGAAGAAAAATCAAAGCTAATGCAGGAAAAAAAAAAACAACTATTACCATCCTCCTTTCCAAAAGCAACTCTTTAACTATTCAGTCAATTCAAATCTAAAAATAGCTGGGAAAAAAAAAAAATACTTGGGAAGAAAAAAGAATGCCTTCTTAATTGCATATTAATTGCTATACCCAATTGTTACTTTCTTTTTTCACTAGCAAGTATCATAATTTGTGCCATTATAAGGCTCTGGAGAATTGTGCCAACAGAGAATGTGCATGTCAAATAATTGATTCAACCTGCCACTTCCTCGCGGGGTCAATAAGGAGCAGCTGGACTTGAAATCCCTACCTAAAAACAACAGCTGCAGCAGAGGAGAGGGACCCAGAAGCGAAGGTACAGCCTTTGTTTTTCACATCCTGATCCCAAGCACTCAGCTAAATGCCCAGGCAATAAAGCCAAATATAAATAGACAAGTTCACCACTCGTGCAGGGGGCAGAACAGGGATGTCTGAAAGGAAGAAACTGCAAAGTGAAATAAAGTGCAAAGGAGGGGAGAGCAAGGCATACTGGAACCTGCCAGATCCCTGTACCAGCACTTCATTTCTACTCCATGTGACTGCTTTGGATATGTTGGACATACAAGATCAAGTTTTTCAACCAGCACGCTTCAGAAAACCCACAGGCTAACAGAGCACTTACAAGATCTGTGGCAATTCTCCCTTTCAACTAAGATATTTTTTCAATGAAAAATCTGGATCAGCTTCTCAGCACTTCATTTCTAAAGTTCAGGCAATACTCTGGGTAAGAGACAGTGTCAGCCTTCCCTGCCCCTGCTTATTTCCAGTCCAGGCCAGAGAGAAAAACCATGCAGGGTCTCCATGACTGTCCACAGCTACACATCTGCCCCAGATCTTTGCTCATTTGACAGCAGGATCCCCTTTTCCCACATAAGCAATGGAAAAGGTGACCATGAATCACCAATGAAGACAAGTTACTCATCATTTAGGTAGAAATCCCAGTTCACTGGGAAATCTCACACTGAAGCAGTATTTTTATATGATATTGTATACCTATAATTCTTTATTCTCCTAATATCTCAGAAAAATTTTATAGCTGCTTAGCTCCCTCTCAGCTTCTGTGATTTGGAGTTATCATACAAGCTAAATTTATTTTTGAAGTACCATGGTTATAAATTGCACATCATGGGATTGTCCCTTAAAGACATCTCTGTCTCAAAGAAAGCATTGCAGAAACTGAAGCACCACGCTCACAAGTGCTAATAAATAAATAAACCACTGTGTTTTTTGCAAATGCTTGTGCTTTCAACGTGGGAGCTAATTCAGGCATTTTCTGTATCTCCTATAACAAACTCTAACACTGCCACCCTCGTTGGACTTGACAATTCCTGTGTGTCCCTTCCAACTCAGAACATCCTGTGATTCCATGATTAGGCATCCTTATGCCCGCCCTTCCTTCTTAGCAACCGTGATGCAAAAATTCCTTCACTGCAAAAATTCCACTTCTAGTAAGATTCAGGAAGGCTTTGAAGACTAATGTTAGTCTATAGAAGCTTACCCTTTGGATTTACACTCAGAGCATTGAATTACAACTATTTTTGATAATTTGCAGTGCAGCAATTTCTTATATACACAACTCCACCTTGCTAATAAGCGATTCAGTACCAACAGCATGCCAGGCATTTCCCAAACTCCCATGAAGATTCAGACCCCATCTGACAAGCACACACACATAAGAAACCTGTAGTTATAGTAAGATTTTATTCTCTTATGCTATGCCCCATAAAAATCACGCTAGATAAAAAATGTCCAGGATATTCTACAAATCTAAGCATGCATATTAATGAGATATTGCAGTTATGCTATATAACACTGTATCAAAGTTCATAGAATCCAACAAAAATCATGGGCAGTGGCACCTCAACTATGAAGGGAAACATATTTGCTTTGTAAATATTAATGAATTTTATATGATGCCTCTAGGGAGAGATTTTAACAGCGAACACGCCAGGACTAAAGGACTTCATTTCTATTGTCCCTTCTGAAACATTTCCCATCAGGAGGGGACAATATCTCATCATATAGATAGTATATTATTATATGCAACCCCCAAAGGGAGATGTTTGTTTAAATGTCCATAGGGAAGAGGTTATCATCCAACAGGTAGCAGGATTGAATTCAGGGGACTCAAAGTGCTCTGTGACAAGTTTGTTACCTGTTAGGTTTGAGCACTCACTCTTATAACAATAAGCACAACAATAAGCAACAGTGCAAGTTCCAAGACTTGTTTCCACACACAGAGAAGACATTTGACATACACTTTTAAAAAAAATATGAATGCAAAAAGAATAAATGAGATTGTTCATATGGACTCAATTTTATCTGTAAAATAATCCATCACCATCTCAACCAAAGGATAAAGACTGTCAATATACAAATAGAAGACTAAAGTTTTCTTACCTTTTGGATCACAAACCCAAAGGGGCTTCAAATGAAAGGTGGAATTTCCAGCAGAAAAGGCTGAAAACCACATATAAACCCCTTCCCCCAGCCTGAAAATACATAGCTGGGTTGAAGTTTAAATGCACAGTGCCATTTAAGTGTGTGGAAAAGTTGTATGGAAGAAGCCAGAAAAGAATGCAAAACCTGAAAAATCCCTTCCTCACACATCATCAAATCTAGGAAATTTAGGGATGGGTCCCTGAAAGGTCCTGAAAGGATTTCTAAGGGGAGAGATCAGAAAAACAGCTATTCCCCTGGATTTACTGGACATTAATCATGCAGATGAAGATATAGCAGCTGATTCTTAATATTTCTTTTCAGCCTGAAGTACTGAAGAGCAGGGAAATGTCCTACCAAGTGGTATGTTAGGTCTCATAGCAAAGATGAGACAAATATTCTGGCTCAGAGAAGTTCAGCACTCCTGGTTCAGAACAGCATTCCAAATTCACTTCTGGTAAATGTAAATTTACTCCTGAATGAAAACGTGCTCCTGAATCAAGATGAAGACAGGCAGAAAAGAACAGAGACAAGGCAATGCTGACCTTGTTATTTACCAGGCATAACTGCAAGTCAAAGCTGTGCTCTGTGCCATGGAAACTTTAATCTCAACTGTAAAATTATATTGCTTTTAAAGCTACTTAATTCCACTTTCACCCTCACCCATATTTATCATCTAACCACTGGTTGTTTTCTACATATTTTACAAGCCCCAAAGTATATTCATCCTTTTCTTTTTTTATGTAGGTAAAAAGAAAATAAGGCTTCAAGAAATTAATTCTATTTAGATTTAGTAGCTGCAAACAGTCTATGCTTGTAAAAGTTAATCTTCATTTTTTTTTATCTCATGAGAGATCAGGTTAGAAGGAGAAACCTGAGTAATTCTCTATGTGGCATTTGTTCAAAAACTCCTCCTACAAAGCATTGCTTATAATTCCTATGAAAGTGAAGAATTTCATAGCTCACCTAATTCATTTTCCATTTTTTCATTAATCCAAAATAAATGAAAGAATCATATAATCTGTCCTGAAGTCTAAGTAGGAAGGTAATATGCACCCTTAAACTTTGCTCACACTTGAATTTAGGCAATTTGTTCTGTATTAATTTTCAGTTATTTTATCTTGGAAGCCTGCCGTCATTCCCATGTTTCCACAGGTCCTCATTGTCAATGCTCTCCACATCCACAGTGCTCTTCTCATCTCTTCTGTCATTTCATATTTAATAGACAGACCTATTTTTCACCTTCCCAGGAATACAGTAGGATACAGAATCTATGAAGTATGTGGCCAATATCATCTAACCTATTAAATGTCAGAATCATATATCTCAAACTATATGTCAAGATGCTGAAGTCTAGCAGCAATAAACTCATTCTGTTCCTCACAGGGAATGCACTCTGGCTGTAGGGATCCATGTGGGCTTCCTTCTGTATATATTTGATTGTGACCTACTCTTGATGGCTGATGTGGTTGGAAATGATGATAGGAACTGGCCAGATATTAGATGGGAACGTGGAATAAAACCTAACAAAATATTCTGTTTACAGTTATTTCTTTCATATCAGTTTGGTTCTTCATAGGGTGATCCAGTGTTTGCTTCAGTATGAGACCACTTAATGTGTTTTTTTGTATTTTAGTATTATTGCACCCTCACATTCCACACCGGACATCATTTTGGGAAAAACTGTAGGGAAGAGAACTGAATTTAAATCAAACTGAAGTGGCACCTTTCCAGAAGCACAACAGCCACATGAGCTTATTGGAAAGAGAACACCCCAAGAAACCATCATGCACTTTGCAGGATGCCAGGGAAGTGCCAGCAAAAACAAGCATGTGCTCCTGTCTTGTGCTGGAGGGCTGCAGCCGGTGCCAGCAGAGTGCCATCTCTCTGGGCAGGCAGCCTGGCCAGCAGCTGGTACCCACCCATCCCACCTGGTTTGTGTCTGCTGGTGACTGCCAGCCAAACCCATCCCTGGCAGCCAGCTCCTCCTATCAGTCTCCCAAAGCATTGTCTCCACAACAGGAGACTCCTTGCAAACCTCCACGGAGCAGAAGGAAAACCTTCTCCACCCTCTCCTTCCTCTCAGCCCATCTCAGCGCAATTCCTGCTCTAAGACCCAGCTGTAATCCACTGATACAGTTCAGGCAGACACCAAAGCAGAGCAAAACCAAAATCACAACAGATTTGCTAATGCGAAGAGCTCAGAAGCAAAACAAAGATTGCAGCAGCAATTTCTCAGTTACTCATGAAGGGTTTTATCCATGAATCTCTCTCAAGCTACATGGATAGTTATTCCTGAGTTATTTTTTCCGACATACACACAGGGTGAGGAACACAAACCAATTTAAACTCCCCAGAAGGGCAGCAACAATAACTGAATGCTTTCAAAATGAAGGCTGGACCTCTTCTGCATTGCACAGATTCGAGGGGCCAGTTGAAATGATCAGATTTCTGGCTGAAAGCCAGTATAGAAGCAACAGGATGTTATCCTGATCTTTTTTGTCATGCAAGAAGTAACAAGAAGGAAAATGAAGCCACTGTTTCTACTTATTTTTAAGTATTTTTTCACACTGCTCACTACAGTTGTAAGGCCCCTTCAAAAACCCAGAAATCACAAGGAAAAAAATAAATCAAAGAAACAAGACAAAATCTCAGCCCTGAAGCAGAGAATTTTGTTAATTTAGCTACATGCCTGTAGAATTTTGAAGCTATCCAGGCTCCTGCTATCATAACTGCTATTAAACTATAAGGATAAAAAGAACAAATTCTTTGGCAAATTTCAATTATTAGATAGTTAACTGCTGTAAACACAAAAGAACCCATGCAGAGCTCTGTTTTGTATTAGTGACACTCATTAGCTGTAGCCAAGTTACCGAAGGTGTTTTTGATACAGTACACGAAGGCTAGACAAACCTTTACAGAGATGTATTCAGCAAAAAACATCTACACTATGCCTGGATTTCCTTGATCCTCCACAAATATTAGAGGGAAGAGTTGACAGATAGCCATGTCTCCAAATCCTTTTTCCCAGTTTCACTCTGGCCACAAATGAGCATCTCAGAAACCACAGGTATGTCCCGTTGGCCTGGGACATTTCCCAACCATCATGAGCTCTAAGTTTTGTCAAGCAGGGATCCTTCCTGCCTGTTTCACAGCAGCTGTAGCAAAAATACCAAAACCTTTTCAAGTTAATAAATAAAGTATTATGTGTAACAAAGACAGGCTTTGTCTGCTTCGCTTTATCACCCCTCTAACTAAACAGCAGCCTGAAGAACATGTAAGAAGAGCATTGCTGCCTTGGTAGCTGCCTTATCATTTCAGAAAATGACTTGTCTGTTGGGATGATAGTTAGATTTGGGCTTTGGGGACAGCACTGAATCTCTCTGAGCCTGGTGAGAGAGCAGCTACACAGAGCAAATAAATCATTTTAATTTTGTACCAGTTGAAAAGCATTTTTTTTTTCTCAACTTCAGCAAGATGACAGTGGCATGATGGCTGATTTTCATTTCAATCAGAGCAGCATATGATTACCACCTAATTAGAATGTAGAAATAGAAAGGAGATCATTTTTTAACCTACCCAAGAGAACAGTGCTGGGGGAGGGGAGGAGATTATGTTAATCAAGTGATACTGGCATATCAGAGGGACCAAAATAGCCGGATGAATTTTTATCGGCACCCTTACTGTCCTTGAAGATCTGTCAGTGGCTTCAATCTGAACCTGTATTTTCAGAGCTTTATTTCTGAGCAATAAATATTCTTTAAAATAAATACATGTCACCACAGGCCCAAACCAAAAGATATCGCCTGAGGCATAAATACATATATTTTTGCCCAAATTTCACATGGTTTTGTTGACAACTGTAAAACTGTAAACATGAAAACAAACAAATCAAAACTAAAAGTCATGCTGTCTTAAGGGGAGTTGTTTGCATTAATATACATGTTGGGTTTTGTTTTTTTCTTTAAACTTGCTTTCATTAATTAAATATTGTCAGCTAGCTACTCTACTCCTTTCTGGAATACATGTTGAAAGTTAGTTGCTCTGCCCTCAGGGAATCTAACTGAGGTAACATTAAATGGAACTGCATCAGGCAACATTTTCCAAGACATGCTGTCTCCATCTGCATCCTTCTGCAGAGATAAAGACTAGACCTCATCTCAAGATGCCACTTTGTTTAATTGTCTCTGAAGAATGAAGAGCCAGAATTAGATTGCTGGGACCACCAAAA